>NW_027496199.1:0-105489 GCF_021521415.1 Bidens hawaiensis
GGGAACGATTGGGGCAAAGGCCGAACCATAATAAGCAAAACAAAGGTCGCAAAACGCGTGTTTTGGATTGGCGAAACGAACTCCGACAGCAACGAATTTGCTGTATAACTTCGTTGGTTATAAGTTCGCTGCTTGTATGAACTTCACTGGTTGTATAAGTTCGCTGATGTATAAACTTCGCCAGCTAAGTTCGCTAATATGCAACTTCGCCACTGGTTAAGTTCGCTAAATATATAACTTCCCTACTGGTCAAGTTCGCTGATGCCAAGTTCGCCTAATGATAAGTTCGCCAAGTTAACTTCGCTGAATGATAAATTCGCTTAATATTAAGTTCGTCAAAAGTTAAGTTCGCTGAGAAATAAATTAAAATCCTAGTGAAAAATGTGTTAAGACAGTTAATGTAAATAAAATTTTTCCAAGCTGACCTGGCAGCTCGACCCCAGCCAGGGGCTCTGCCCTTTGGACCCTGCTAGGGGCTGCCGCCCCTAGACCTCGCTTCCAGGGGCGTTGCCCCCGGACCCCCGTTCGTTGTGGGTAATAACTAAGACTAGAAAGATGATATGAGTAGTGATAGTTAATTGATATATGTAATTATTATACAGTCAGCCGTGCACAACTGAAGAAAGGAATTACCATTAACGGTGAACGTAACCGCATTCAGGTGAGTTTCTAGCCCCATTTCCTTGTTATGTTTTCGGGGCTGTGTGCATACTCGATGTGATAGTTAATACACTTACCTTAGCTGGCAAGTGTATGCCTTATATGGTTTATATGTTATGTATGTATATCTTAAATGTGAGTGAAAGCTTGTCGGTACGTGAACGATCTTCAGATATTACACGTGCTAACAAGGGAGGTATGTTTATGATAGATGAATGTGTATGATATATATACGTACAATATATGGATATGTATGAATGATTAAAGAAAGTATGTATGATATTGGTATGTAAAGACGGTATGTACGAAGATGAAGAAAGAGGGACCAGACCCTAATAATATCTGAGATAGAAGGGACCAGACCCTAATAATATCTGAGATAGAGAAGTAAAAAGGGACCAGACCCTAATAATAAATGAGATAGACAAGAAAGGGACCAGACCCTAAAATATCTGAGATAGACAAAGGAAAGAGGGACCAGACCCTAATAATATCTGAGATAGAATGGACAGTAATTTATATAGTATGAAGTAATAAAGTATGAATATATGTATGAAATTATGTAATGAAAGTAAGTTAGTAAAGTAATTATTATGTATCTTCGGATGCATGATTGAAGGTAAGTGTATGTATTATACGATACGTGATTAACTAGAACTCACTCAGCTTAGCTGACTTTTAGTATGCACGCAGGTGAGTAGAATGAGGCAGCTCGCTTGAGGGGACACGTGGCATTGAATAAGAGGCTGGCTTCGGAAGACTTAAGACGTGTTATGTTTTAAATTACTTAGTTTTTGAAAGACAAGTTGTTTGTTTAAGACAAGCTTTGATTGTTATGAAATGTTTTATGAAAGTTTTAATTTCCACGAATGTTTTTATTTAACTCTGATTATTAGAACTATGTGAATGAGTAAATCCAACACCAAAGTAGGGCTACCGGTAACGGGGCCTTACAGCTCGAACCCGCGCCCCTAGCCGGTTCAACGAATTAATCAACACCCAAGCAGCCAACTGAACCAAGTGGTCAGATGGTCATTAAATAAGAAGAGTCTATTAAGTATAACAGTTCAGGTAAACCACCGATCCTTATGAACCCTAAATCCCAAATCGCTAAATCCGCTTATGGTTTCGTTTAATTGTGTTAGGGTTTTTATTAAAGAAGCAGTGGCGATTCAGATACACTATTTAATTACCTCGAATGCTTTCGTTTGATGGGTTAAATCCGACGAACAGAGGACGGCCAGAAACAACAGCGAACGGAATATCAAACGTGGATGAAAAACTCAATTGGTTTGAGGTTTAAGGACGGCTAGGCTCAGACGATGCTAACTGGGAGTTTAATTGATTTATAAGGCTCGTTATAATGTATATTAAGAGAAGATTGGAGCCGGCTAGGTTAATAAGGAATCCCGAATCGTTTATAATCGAATTACCAAAATTAAAGTGTCGGTTAGGCCGCACATAGTAAGCATAACACGTATAAATCTTCAATTTCCATGTTTACATCGATGATTTTGGTCCAAGCTAGCCAAAATAGGTCCGGTTTGTGAGATGGGTCGGGTATAGTTGATGGGTATAAGGGTTAGATGGTTATAATATTATAATAATAATAATATAGATCTTGCAGTTTGGTCCCTATAGTTTGAGAATGGAAACATGATAGAGTAAAAGCTTAGTTTTAGGGTTAAAGTGTATATTTTTCAAAGTTAAATTTATATAAAATAAATATCATAAATAATAATATAAGAATAATTAAATATTTTTGATAAACGCAAAATAAATAGCCCGAACGTAAGAGTGGGTCGGGTTTAATGAGTCAAAGTTGTTACATTCATAGGCCTATGTTTTTTTATTTTGTAATTTTATAATGTATTTTGGAAGTTATTATTATTATCTATTAAATATTTATATATATAATATATATTCACAACCCTATAATGAGTCAGAGTTGTTACTTTTATCTCTCCACCCTATAATTTACATTCACAACCACTCATAACACCATCTTATAATTTGCAAATTCTCTTCACATTATTGTGTGGGATGGGTTGAGAATGCCCTTAAAGCATTCTCTGCCATATATCCATATATATATATAATATATATATATATATATATATATCTCTATATAGATATATATATATTAAAACAATTGAGTTTATTGAACAAACTATATCGTTTTCATATATAACAATCACTTCTATGATTTTCTTAACAATTAAATAATTTAAAAATTAATTAAAGTAATCAATAACCCACAATTAATTCACATACTTAGATATTTAAATCATCTATAAACTAAGTTTTAGCTAAAACCGACAATTTTAGTATT
Source organism: Bidens hawaiensis (assembly GCF_021521415.1). NCBI lineage: Eukaryota > Viridiplantae > Streptophyta > Magnoliopsida > Asterales > Asteraceae > Bidens > Bidens hawaiensis. The sequence continues at coordinate 2,993 of NW_027496199.1, forward strand.
CAAATTTAAATTTCAAACTTAAACTGAAACTAACACAATGAATGTTCAATTTTAACATTCAAATTTAGACCAAAACTAACAACATAATTAATTCATATCCTTACTAAATGTATTTACTTTAAATTTAAATCATCTAAAAATAAAAACCATGTAATAACTATTGTCAAAACCCTCAAGTATTAGATGTCCAATTTTTAAAAGTTCAAATTTCCACTACTTATTTGACCTCATCTTATACTTCGAAAACCATTTCAACAATCATTTCTATAAATTCGGTATTCCATATTCATTTATTTATATCATCCTTTTCACTCTTCTGAAGCTGTTATAACTTATAACTACGACTTTGTATTCAAATTTCTATCGTTTGTTATTGTTTGTAAGTGAAATTTACATATTGATTTAATTATGTTGTCCTTATTTGGTCTTTTGGTTGTTATGCAGGCAGGTTAGCTTGGGAATTAGATGTATGCAAACTGGTTTGGTGAATGATTGATGTTAAAATTTTCGTATTGTCATTTCTACTTAAATATATTTCTTTTGTTCTTATTGTTGGTGTACCTTGAATGAAACTTAATTATTTGAATTATTGGTATTATTTGCAGTTCATCTTATATGTTGCACACATCTTGCTACTACTTAAGTAGGTCAGATCAAGAAGTATGACGACCATTCAGAGACTACCTTGAGCCATGGTATGACCTGGTCACCATATGCGTGTCCTGATTGATGTAAGATTTCTTGAAATTCATATTTACAGTTTTATTTTTATATTTTGAGAGCTCCCTCTATTCATATTTACAGTTTAAGGACCATTTGGAGACTAACTCTAGCCATGGTAGGACTAGGTCACCAAAGTTCCACCTGCTCCTTCCAAGATTCAATAGACACGTTAAAGGTTTTGAGATATGCGAAAATATTGTTGATTTATTTCCTTAACGAAATTATTATGATAATTATTCCGATTACATCAATTGATAATTCTTACTAATTTGTTTTAATAGTTCAGTGTATCTAACATTAATTTATTTTTAGTAATTTCATTTATGGTCGTCCAACTTGGTAGATTGGCTAATTGCATGGAAAAAGTATTTGATGGAGATTAGGTTGATTATGTTTGTTTTGGTCATTACGAATGTATTTTAGTTGTTAATTTTCTATAATTTTTATTTTATGTAGCTTAAACAATTCATGTAAATTAATTCATTTTTATATGAACAACAATATTTATTTTCTGTGTTAAAATTTTTGAATCTTATCTTGAAAGTTTTTACAATTAGTTATTGAACTTCCAAAAAAATGGAACGTTTTTTTATAATAATATTTACAATTATTTATTTCTGTTTTTAAAATTCAAAGCTGACTACTATTGCAACAATCTTTTGTAGTTTTTAGTAGTATTCAACCTCAACAAACTTTCTATCTTTTATATTTGACTAAATTTTAATTAGCATAAATGACAAATTTAATGTAGATGAAAATTTTAAATAATTTGCTTTTGATTATACTCGAAAGTTAATAAGTTTTGTATTAAAAACTCATTAATTTATTTAACTAATTTAAATATGTGTGTATTACTTATTTCAAATTTACATTTAAAAAATCTTAGATATTTACTATATTTGCTTATTTATTTTAAAATATTCATCATCTTTAATTTTACTGATACATTCCACTCATTTATACATTAATTTATTTTTGTTTTTAAGAACCGAATTTGATCACTCTTTTTTGTTTTAATATTTTTTGATCTCAACAAACTTTACATCTTTTGTATTTGACCAATTTTTAATTAGGCATAAATCAAGAATTACTGATTCGTATAAATTATTCGGGCCAAATTAAAAAAAAACTAATAAACTAAATAGAAAATAAAAACTTTCCATCTTTTAATATTTTTTTAGTTACCCTTTTTATGTTTTTAAGAATGCATTTTTTTAAACGTGCAACTTTGTAAGACCCCGTTACCGGTGTCTCACATTTGGACGTTGGATTTACTCATCAACATATTTATATTCATCAGAGTTAATAAAAACATACGCGGAATATAAAAACTTTCATAAAACATTATGTTAATCCATAACTTGTCTTAAGATAAACATTCTTGTCTTCCAAGATAATTAAACATTAAACATAAACGTCATGAGTCTTCCGATGCCAGCCTCTTATTCAATGCCACGTGTTCCCCTCAAGCGAGCTGTCTTATTCTACTCACCTGTGTGCTTACTAAAAGTCAGCTACGCTGAGTGAGTTCTAGTTAATCATACAACATACAATCGGTTCACATACTTGCACACATGCCCGAAGGGGTGTACATTATTCATACTTACTTTTCATACATAACTATCCCTCCTATTTAAATAGCCTTCCGCCCTATAATCTCACAGATATTATAAGGGTTTGGTCCCTAACATCACATATATTATAAAGGGTCTGGTCCCAAACATCACAGATATTATTAGGGTCTGGTCCCTACCAACACATATATTATTAGGGTCTGGTCCTTACCATCACAGATATTATTAGGGTCTGGTCCCTACCATCACAGATATTATTAGGGTCTGGTCCCTTTTCTACCTTTCTATCTCTTACATTCATTCATAACATACATATATAACATTTATACATTTTACATGACATTCATATTCGTAATTATAACTTGACAGTAATCGCAATATGTTCACGTGCCGTCAAACGATCATTCATACCGTTCACATATATCACGTAGGGCATACACTTATCGCTTAGGATAAGTGTATTAAAAAATCACATCGAGTATACACACAGCCCCAAAAACATAACAAGGAAGTGGGGCTAGAAACTCACCCGGATCCTGTTTGCATTCACCGTTAATCGTTATCCCCTTCTTTAGTTGTGCACGGCTAACTGTATAACAATTACACGTATCAATCTAACTATCACTACCCATATCGCGTTTCTAGTTTAATTATTGCCCTCAACAAACGGGGGTCCGGGGGCAGCGCCCCTGGAAGCGGGGTTCTAGGGGCGGCAGCCCCTAGCTGGGTCCAAGGGGCAGAGCCCCTGGCTGGGGTTAAGCTGCCAGGTCAGCTTGGAATAATTTTATTTTCATTAACTGTTTTAACACATTTTCCACTAGGATTTTAAGTTATTTTCTAAGTTGGACTTGTTTGTTAAGCTTAAGATAATGGGCTTAGCATCTTGTGGGCTCAGTTGTTTTAGGTCCAGCTGTTCACTATCTGGGCCCAATTGTCCATCTGGGCCCAACTGGATTAAGCCGAGAACTCTTTGGCAGAGAAATGTGTTGACCGATAACACATATTTGGCCGAGATCCATACTTAACCGAGAACTCGTGTTTTCGGACGAGAACCCTGACCGAGAACACATGGCCACTGAGAACTCTTGGTGACTGCATGTTTTACCGAGAACCACATGATTTGACCAAGGATTCCCAAATTTGGCCGAGAACCCCCAGTTCAGCTCATTTTCTATCTTATGTTTCCACCTTACCCAGATTACTTGTTCCATGGTTCAAATCATGAACTTTTAACCCTTAATCATCATCATTCATACCCGTTTACACCTATGACAATCACGGCTTCAAGGTCTAACCCATCCTAGTCATAAAGATTGAACCTTTAATCCTAAAAACGTTATTTAAGCTAGATCTAGGGTTTCATTCATGGACCGTATCTAACCATGAGTCCCTTTACGTCCATATTAATCATCAAGTTTGAAACTTTATGATTTATCTAGACCCGATCTAGTCTATGTTCAATTTTCATGGCCAACCGTTCATAAAAACATAACCTTTAACGTAAAGAACATACCTTTAGACGGTTGGTAGGTCACGGTTAGCTGATTAAGAACTTGGATCGTATGTCTTAGCTTGAGTAATGAAGATAATCAAAGGCTTATGCTTGTTTGATCTTGGATCTCCTCTCCCTCCCTTGCGGCCGAAAATGGAAAGTTTGTGTGTGTTATGGAGGTTTTGGGAGAATAAGATGGATGGAAATGGAAAGATTTAGGGTTTAAGGGGTATTTATACTCTCTTAAGCCCATGGACCTAAGGCCCATCTTTCCTTTTTAGTCCATGATTAACTCATCTAATTAGCCTACCTATCTTTCTATCACTATTATTTATTATTTACTAACTCGGGTAAATTCTCTTCCGTTAAAACAAATAATATATTGAAATATTATTATTGAAATTTGGGATGTTACAAGCTTCAATGCCAGAGAACTTTTTATTAGCATTTTGAACGGTAACGTTTTATTTTAAACGCGTTAATACAATATATTGTATTAATATAATTTTTTATTAACTAAAATATAGTAAATAAAAATTAATATGTTATTAACTAAAAATTAGACACTTGTAACAGAAAATTATAAACGATTTTTAATATATTTATTATTAATATAGAGAAAATTCCAATTTGCCTCCCTATGATATATCGGCGGGAGATGGATTAGCCCCTGAAAAAGAATTTGCGCATGTTGCCTCCCTGTTTTTCTCTGGCGGGTTTTTCTGACTCCTGTCGTCAGTTGACTTACCGTTGACTTAGTAAAGTTACCATTATGCCCTTTTGTTATTATAATATACCCAGATCTTCAAGGTTTGCTAAGTGTAACAACAAATCTTCATCATCTACCCAGATTCTTCAACCTAGATCTTCACCATCATCATACTCACTCAAACCCAGATCTTCATCATCATCATCATACAACACCAAACCCAGATCTTCATCATCATCATACCCACACCACCACCAACGTATCCCCTTCACCAAACCCGGAAACCCTAAACCCATAAACCCCAAACCCTAAAACATAATTCCGATGAAGGTGACCGCCGGAAAATCACACCGGGTTTGAATTTGGACGGAGGTGACCCGGAAACCCTAGCCGCCGCTACCACCACCGTTTTCCTGTTGCCGGAACCCTAGCCGTTGCCACCACCACCATCTTCATCCGATAACAGTTCATGCTGGCGGTAACCCTAGCTGGCGCCACCATCGTCGTCTTCCTGTTGCCGGAAAAATGAATCGGTCTCCTACACCACCATGGAGCCATCGCCGCCACACATCTCTCTCTCTATCTCTCTCTTTCTCTTTCTAGCCGCCACCACCACTGTCTTCCTAATTTCTTCAACTAACAATCTTGATTTCAATATCTTGAAACCCTAAACTCACTAGTTGGAAAGGGCTGAAAGTTTGATTAGTTTCAAAGTGGTTTATGTTATGAATATGAGGATGATAATGAGATTCAGATGAAAAAGGAATTGTTATGGATGGATATGGAATTTAAGTTGCTGTTGGTATGATTAAGATGAGGGTGATATGGATATGAGGACATGAGGATGATTATGAATGATGATGATGATGATAAGATTATGATGATTATGATTATGATTATGATTATTATTATTATTATTATTATTATTGTTGTTGTTGTTGTTGTTTTTATTATTATTATTATTATTATTATTATTATTATTATTATTATTATTATTATTATTATTATTATTATTATTATTATTATTACGAGATGATTACCAAAATGCCCTTGGCATCCGTTAGTCAACGACGGTTAACTAACGGAAAGGAGTCAGAAAAACCCGCCGGAGAAATACAGGTGCACAAAATGCGAAAATTAGTTTTCAGGGGCTAATCTATCTCCCGCCGATATATCACAGGGAGGCAAATTGGAATTTCCTCTTATTAACTAAATTATACCTTTTGAATAAACAAAGTTTTAATAACATTGAATGTATTTTTACACATTTCTTTTTTCTATTTTTTTTAGAAATGATACGAAACATAATTTTCAATTATCCAATACTATTTTATTTTCTTAAAAACCAATTAAAATATGTGTTTTAATTAATATGTGTATACGAATCAGCTTAAGTTAATTAGAGGCGCAAAGATATTTCTTCATTATTTTTTACTTATATTTGGTTTACTCAATTTATATTGTTTCTATATTTAGCAACAAAATTCACAAATTTAGTTGTGGTCTATATAAAAGACAGGTTTTTGGTTTTTAAGTAAGATCATACCAATTATTTTTTTATATTTTAATTTAAACTAAAATTTTCATAAACACATTATGCTAAATAAAATCAAAAAGACCGAAACTATTTTGACTCATAGATTGGTTCTAAAAGTCGGTGTGCCAATAATGTTACTAAGCAATATGGATCAGAATAATGGTTTGTGTAATGAAACTAAATTGCGAGTAATTAATTTGGGTAGGCGTTTTGTTGAAGTAAAAGTTATTTCAGGTACTAATACTGGTTATCGCACTTATATAATTCGTTGTGGTCTAACACCTTCAGATAAGAAACTTTCGTTTAAATTGAAGAGAAGGTAGTTTTTTCCAGTTGTAGTCTGTTTTGCAATGAACATTAACAAATGTCAAGGTCAATCTCTAGCAAGAGTTGGCATATATCTCAAAGACTCGATGTTTACACATAGACAACTTTATGTAGATTTATCAAGAGCGAAGAGTAGTGTTAAAATTCTTATATTAAACAAGGAAGATAAAGTTACAAATAAAGAATAAATATAGTTTATAAGGATGTCTTTTTTGTAGCTTATAAAATTTACATTTTTAACCATTGATTATGTTTTCAAATATTGTAATTTGAATATTATTTGGGCTTATCTTTGTGTTTCACCATCATTTATTTTCGTACCAATATCATTTACAACTTTAAGTATGTTGTCGTCCCGAATAGCATATAACAACTTATGGTTTCCTTTCAAATGACATGTGTTTGTTCGAAATATCAATATTTCCACCCGTTTCGTACACGGGTTAATAACCTAGTATCATATAATTACACTAAAAATTACTGTATTTTCTCTCTAATGTTTAATTAAATAATATTTTTTATACCTTTATCGTTATTTTTCTTTTTCTTTCACTTACAACAACTTTTAGAAAATATTAAAATATTATACGATATGAATAGTGAAACCCCAAATTTAATTTTCTCATATAACATTTTCTCTCTCCTCTACTCACAACTACTCATAACCATACCATATAATTTACAAAACACCCTCACACAAATATAGAGAATAGGCTGAGAATGCTCGACCACACATAGTGGCTTAGTTGTGGGAGGAAAACGAGCTCTATAAGTAAAATACCCCCTCCTAGTTTTCACCCTACCCCTCCTAGTTTTCACCCTTAGTTTTGGGTTGGTTCATTATGTACGTAACGAAGGTGGTGGAATGGTTGACCAATCATTTTTTTATTTATAGTTTTATCTATATTATAAAATAAAAAAAGCAATCATTGTGTAATGATTGAAAAGGGTTATGGGGTATTTTATCACTACTCCACTTTGCAAAACACTCACATTGCTAGCTGGGACGTCACGTGTCACACAATGTAACATCCTACTTTCGGTTATATTAATAAAATAAACTTCGTCTATTTTATAGTGGGTCGTTATCGGTTTAGATAAATAGAATATGAGTTGAGCTAGTGTTGGGTAAATGGATATGGGTTATGGACTTGGGGTATGAAAGAAGAAGGAAAGACCATGGGCTTAAGCCCATGACCCCTAAATATAAATACCATTAATCATCACTTAATCCACATTCACACATATTCCATACACCACCCAAAAACACACACTTAAGATTTCTCTCTAGTTCTTCCTTATCCCTAGCCGAAATCAAGAAGGAAACCGAGCACCGACCCGAGGTAACGATAGTTTAATATTGTATGCGCTTAACCCGTTAGATATAGTTGCGAAACGACGAGCTGACACCGTTAAACCGTTTAAATCACGATATCCGGGTGGAATCGGGTATAAACCGAACCTATGATGAGCTTAGGGATCACCCTAGCTCAGATCTGGATCGAACGGGGCGAAAAACGGTGAAAAAACGAGTTAAAACTCGTTTTTCCGGTGAGTTTGCGTTTTTTCGGCGGCTTTCCGGCAATGACGGCGCCGGAAAGGCGGCACCGGAAAAGTATTACGAGGTTAAGAGTACGTCAGGGAATGTTCTGACATTCCCTGACCTAACCCTAGTTCGCTAGGATGGGATTAACGAATCAAAGGTAATTCGTTAAGACGATTCGCTAAGGAAAGAATAACGAACTAGCCTTAGTTCGCGTCCAGATTTGTTAAGGAAAAGATAATGAATTAACCCCCCCAATTCATTATAGTCATTCGTTAAGAAGATAACAAATTAGAAGGTCCAATTCGTTACCTGGACTGATTTGCTATGTGGACTGGTTCGTTATATGGACTGATTCGTTAAAGGACCAGTTCGTTAGAGGGTTCAATTCGCTACAATGACCAGTTCGCTAAGATAAGCCAATTCGTTAGGAACCAGTAACGAATTAGAAGTTTAATGGAATGACAAGAACTGTCCCTGGACTTAGAAGAGAATGGATTAATTGCAAAGAAGTCCTCAAACTTTATAAGTTAGTTAATTAAATAATGATTCAAATTTCTAATGGAAAATGTGTTACGACAGTTAATGGAAATAAAGTTTTTCCAAGCTGACCTGGCAGCTCGACCCCAGCCAGGGGCTTTACCCCTTGGACCCTGCTAGGGGATGCCGCCCCTAGACCCCACTGCCAGGGACGCTGCCCCCGGACCCCCGTCCGTTGAGGGTTATAATTAGAATAGAAACGTGATGTGAGATAGAATAGTTAATTGATACATGTAAATATTATACAGTTAGCCGTGCACAGCTCAAGAAAGGAATTACCATTAACGGTGAACGTAACCGACTTCAAGTGAGTTTCTAGCCCCATTCCTTGTTACGTTTTCGGGGTTGTGTGCATATCGATGTGATTAGTTAGTACACTTATCCTAAGTGATAAGTGTATGCCATATATGTATTATGTGAAATGTATGAATGGTTTCTTGCCGGTACATGAACGATCTTCGGAATTGCATGTACTGCCTGGAAATGGTTGATGTTATATGTATGTTGTAATATGAAGAATGAATGATGTATGTATGTGCCAAACTTACGATTATGTATATAGAAAGTATGTTAAGGAGGTATGGAAGAAAGGGCACCGGACCCTAATAATATCCGAGGATGGAGGGTACCGGACCCTAATAATATCCGAGGATGGAGGGTACTGGACCCTAATAATATCTGAGGATGAAGGGTACCGGACCCTAATAATATCCAAGGTATGTAGGGCGAATGCTCTTTATAACGTAAGGATAGTTATGTATGTGTATGAAAGATTGATGGACTGGTTAAGTATTTAATGCGTACCTTCGGGCACGTATATGTGTATGTAAAGTAAGTTATGTGATTAACTAGAACTCACTCAGCGTAGCTGACTTTTAGTATGCACGCAGACAAATAGGTTGAGGCAGCTCGCGTGATTGAAGACACATGGCATGGAATCGAAGAGACTGGCATCTCGAAGAATTGTTGTGATGTTTTAAAGACTATGTTTTGTTTTAAATGACATGAATGTTTTATAAGACAAAATGTGAAGGTTATGTATTATATTATGGTTGAAGTTTTAATATTCCGCGAATGTTTTAATTAACTGTGATATTTAGAACTGCGTTTATGAGTAAATCCAACACCAAATGTAGGGCTACCGGTAACGGGGCCTTACACACAACCCCTTATATGCTTAGTTACTACGGATAGCATGGTAACAAGGTTTATGATCAAAGAATTTTAAAGATACACTGTAATAGTTTATGGTTCATATACAAATATTTTTTATTGTGAGAAGTGTATATATATAATTAAAGTATTTATTATTACACTATGTTATTTTCTTTAATATAATTATTCTTGTTCAAAACTATAGCTATATATTTAATTGAATGTTTACTATGTCTATTTTATTTTCACCAAATCCCACTCCTAATGTAATATAACCCATATTCCCAAAGACTCATGCAACTGCTCTTCTTTTGTAACAAGTTAGAAACTTCAAAATAGTTCATCAAATTCTTTCAAATAAAACATTATAAATGCATCAATCATCATACATCCATGCTGCAAATTAACAGTATTAATTTCCGGTCATAGTTATCAAAGCTCGAAGCAATTGTTTTTCATTTTATTGTTGTAATACTATTACTGTTACTTTTACTAATAATGCGAATGAGAACTTTGATGCCGCAAAGCCGTCATTAGGCCACTTTGCGGCACCCTATTGATTCTTGAAATTTTATATTTTTTTTGTTTTTTTTTGTGTTTTAGTCTCGGTAGCGTAACGATAACCGACCAGATTCCAATTTTTCTTGTTTTAGTTATGGTATCGTAATTTTTTTGTTTTAGTTCGTGTAAACTTTTGCCCTTCATTTTAGTTCTATTACCGTAACTAAGGTAACACAAACCAACCGAATGTCAATTTTGTTTTTGTTTTTGTCTTTTTTTTCTTTTTAGTTCCGGTACATGTATGGCCCCAATCCCAGTAGCTCTACTTTAACGTCGGATTTACTCATAAGCACAGTTCTACAAATTAGAGTTAATTAAAACATTCACGGAAACGTTAACTTCAATCATTCGATACAAAACATTCGATCTTTTCTTTAAAACATAACATACAACATCATATTTAAAACATCACTTCTTCTATCTTCAGATGCCAGCCGTTCAATCCATGCTATGTGCCATCCTCATGCCAGCTCAATAAACATATTTACCTGCGTGCATACTAAAAGTCAGCCACGCTGAGTGAGTTCTAGCTAATCAGACAACATACAATACATTCTCATACATTCACGTATACGTATCCGAAGATACATATTCATAGTTAACCGAACTTCATTCCTGACACTTTATAATTATCCGTAAGAGGACCATTGCGTAATATCTATTAGAAGGACAATTACTATCACTCATAGAAGTAACAACTTGAATCACCCATAGAAGGGTCTATATAAACTATCCATAAAAGGATCCCTAGATATTATCCATATAAGAATCCTTAACGTTACCCATAGAAGGGACCCTATTTACTTTCCATAAAAGGACCATTATACTTTATCCATAGAAGGAACGCATGCTCAATTATATACTATCCGTATAAGGAACGCTACTAAGGTTCACAGTCCTTATTTACATTATCACATATCGAGTCTAGATCCCATAGTAGTTTAGAGAGATTTTTCATCCTAACTTACTATGTCGGACGTAGATCTCACATACCATTCATGTACCTGCTTACACATACTTGTAACAACGTGAAAATTTCGAGTTCAAAGTATCAACTTTCCAAAGTCTAGGGACTAAAATTGCCAAATTCCAAACTTAAGGGTTAAAAATGAAAATTCTAATTTTTCAGCCCATCGCGGTACGCGATGGATCATCTGAGGGACCCATCACGATACGCTATGGGGCTTCTGACATGTTTTGACATGTGTGACATGTGGCACACGGTGGCACTGCTTGCTGCCACGTGTCACCACGTGGCAACACTGCCGCCACGTGTCGCCACATGGAGCGGTTCTTGCCACGTGTCGCCACGTGGCTGACCTATGCTTTGACTCAGCTGACCTATATCGCGGTACGCAATAGGTCAACCCAGGGACCTATCGCGTACCGCGATGGGGATCAAAATAATGTCTATAAATAGTAAGGTCTGGGATCTCATTTGATGAATCCCAAATCCAGTACTCCTTTCTCTCTCTAACCTCTCACTAGAATTCTAAGTTCGTATAAGCGATTTGCCTTGATAAACGTGCCCCGATCCCTCGTTTGTGTACTACGTTTCCTTGAAGTACGTGCCACCCTCCAAACACATACCAAGACGGTATTTGTTAAAATGTCGATGAATATCGATAATCGTGTCATCGAGTGTTGAAGTTTGGCGTTATCAATTGACGCCAAGAAGATCAAGCGGTGTTGAAGTGCTGCTCAAGCCCCTAGAGTTTTGATACGCCACTAAGGTTAGGCGTAATAATGAATACAATATATTTCAATATTATATTCAAGGCTTATGCCTTAAGTCGAGGTTATACTCGATATCTCGATAAAAGAAAAGAAAACATAACAAAGAAATGAATGAAAGAATGAGTATTGAATATTATGGTTGCATATATATGTGTGTAAGTATATATGTATATATTATTTGTTATGAAAATATTATTTAATGAATAAAGAGTATTCTTAAATAATAAAAGAAAAATATTATGTTTATTAGAGAATAAGAAACATCGGGTTTTTATTATAAACTAAATGTTTATAATTTAATTTTAAACTAAAGATTTTTAAGTAAAAGAAAATGAACTAAGGTTCATCGAGGATTGAGACAAGACTAAAGGTCTTAAGCCGGATCGTGTATCCGACTAACCAATATTTATATTCGTACTATAGGTGCGAGATAAAGAAAGGGAAAGACCCTTGGACGGTGAGTGAAGCCGATCCTAAAAAACAAGGTGAATACGCCCCCAAACTTTTAAACTTGTTTTCAAACGAGTCAAAACATGTTATATGAAATTTTTTACAAGGAACTATGTGTTCCTAAAAAACCTAGCCCTCAGGCTGTGGTATACGTATGTATGGATCCTTACATAGGTGGTACTATGTGATATATGGGCATGATCGCACCACCCATGGTCGTAGGACGCTATCCTGCAGGGAGTACGACCTGTTGGTACATGATGTCAGTAGTTCAGTATATAGTGTCTGTAATCGAGTCGTTTGGATTAGTATTGTGTATTAAGCGAAGTTAGCTAACAAGTTTGCTGATATAGGCGAACTTGTTAGATAAGCGAAGTTAGTGATAACTTCGCCTGGACATACCAGGCGAAGTTGTCGTGATATATATGCATTAGGTTACGGCTGAAGTTAAAAAAAATCAATCAGTGAATCAGTTATCGAGTTGTAACGAGTTGTGTAATCAGTGATCATTGTATCACGTGTTTCCAGTTGCAATATACAACGTGTCTTTGCTTATTGTAACGTGGGTTCGATTCTGTTAAAGTATATCGTCTTCTACGCTCGTAACGTCTTACGTAGGGATTCCGCACCTACGTAGAACGAGATATTCCGTGTAGATCTGGCTGGGAACCTACAATTGGTATCAGAGCCTTTGCTCGTGATTGTGTGGTTCGGGATTATCACGCGGGTGTAGAAATCGTTCCGCTCGACTATTCGCGGGACGAGTTTACCGAGTTTTTGTGTCCTACTCACCTCCCACCATCATAAACAACCCATAACACCTTCACATACCTCGTAAAATCCAGAAATCAAACCTGCAAAATCATCGTGTTCATCAGGCGAAGTTGCCGTCACTGTTAGTAGGGTTTCGGCGAAGATATAAGGTTAAGCGAAGTTATCCACAACTTCACCTACCTTACAAGTTCGCTTATCTCAAGCGAAGTTACCCACAACTTCGCCTACTTCACAAGTTCGCTTATCACAAGCGAAGTTATCTACAACTTCGCCGAATCAGGCGAATTTAACAAGGGGAGCGAAGTTCAGAATCAGCGAAGTTCAGACTTAAGCGAAGTTATCCACAACTTCGCCTACAGTACTGTTAAAAATAAAATTTTTATTTTTCGGGTTTCTTTGTGTTTCGTGAAAGATGACTTCAATAAATATTACGGAACTGGTGAAGATGGAAGTGGAAGCGGGTTCAGCTACAAAGGCACCGAAGATGCTTAAGGGAACCGATTTTGTAGCATGGAAGGATCGGTTTGAACAATATGTCAAGTACCAAGATGCTAAAATGTGGGTGTGCATACAGGATGGTTACTTTCCACCAACTGCTGAGTTTGAGGGTCGTGATCAGATTAAGAAATACAAAAAGATGGAAGAAGAAGAAAAGAAAATGTATGAGGCTGAAAGCAAAGCTCATGCAGCGATAACAATGGCTCTTCCACAAGAGATTCTTCACACCTTTAAGAAGTATAAAACTGCTAGAGAGCTATGGGAAGCACTTGAAAACCGCTTTGAGGGTAATGTGGGGATTCGCGCATCAAAGATTAAACTACTTAAAACCCAATTCTCGGTGTTCAAGTATCTGAAGAATGAATCACTTGATGATATCATCACGAGATATTATCATCTGATGACCGAACTCAGCAATTATTCCATTGCTTACAAAGAAGATGAAATCATAGAAAAGCTTCTTGATGCTCTCCCACCGAAATGGGAGATGTACACTGTCTTGATGAGAGAAGACAAAAAGTTTGCTGACTATGACTTGGAAACAGCAGTCAACAAACTAAGAACTTTTGAACTTAACATGGTTCGTAAAGAGACACCAACTGATCAGGTTCAGGATCCAGGTATGTATGGTGCAAAGGTTAATTCAAGTTCAAGTTCGAAGTCTGAATCGTCTGCTTACTACTCAAAGAGAGACTCGGGCGGTAACTCAACACATGAAGGTCATGTATCTCTCAACATGAATGGTGATGTGTGTTTTGTAGCTGGTGGATCAAATGCTTCTAAACCTCAAGCAACTAAGAGTAGTTTTTCCCCAAGTGCTTCGAACAACAACTACTCAAAGATGCCCATGAATGTTAAATCTGCTTAACAGCAGTTTGCTCTCTATGCATCTTTCATTGCTTCGTATGAAAATTACATTCAAGGTAAGATTGTTGATCCTGCAACGTTAGACGAAGAGTATGATCAGATCGATGCTGATGATCTGGAAGAGATGGATCTGTAGTGGCAGATGGAGATGATAGTCAGAAGGGTTAAACGGTTTATGAAGAAGACTGGTAGGAAGTTTGTTGGTGAAAGACCAGGTTTTGACAAGTCAAAGGTGCGATGTTATAACTGTCAACAGAATGGCCACTTTGCAAAAGAGTGCACAAATGAACGTGTTGAACGTAGTCAGAACAGGTCTACACAGCAGAGTGGGGGTGGTAATGAGAATAGAGCCATGATATCCAGACAGAACGGGGAGTACAACTGGAATCTGCATGTTGAGGAAGTGTTTGAACAGGCTAATTTGGCGAACATCGAAACTGCAGAAAGTGAGAAGGTGACTGGAGAAAATCAAGCTTTCATGGCCGATGTGACAGATCAGCTCTCCGAGGTAAGTACTAAACTCCCTTGTACTAAATGTGAAAATCTGTCTGAACAATTGACAACTATAACTGATCAGTTTGTTAGTTTGGATGCTCAATTTAAAACATTAAAAGAAGATCATCATTTCACTAAAGCTAGAGAAAACAGTTATAAAGTAAAAATAAAAGCTAGTGAGAAAGATATTAGGAGTCTTAAAGCAAATCTAGCTGAAAAAATTCAAGTAATTGATCTTAGCTATGAAGTGTTAGAAGAGAAAACCAAACTAATAGCTGAAAGGGATAAACAGATAGCTGATCACCAGGTGAAAGTGGTGGAACTAAACAGGAAACTTGAGCAATTTAGAAATTCCTCCGCTATACTTGATCACCTCGTTAGTGATCAAGGTTCCCCAGTTAAAAGGGGAGGAATTGGATATCATGAAGTTCCACCACCGTACAATCATAATTACACTTATGATCCTAGTAATCAGAAATCTGTTGATGTTGATTTTGGTCAGACAGTTCCGGTTAAGGTTACTATTAAAGAACCAGAAGTTAGTAAAGGCGAAATAAGTAAGCCTGTTTCGAGTGTTAAGATTTCTGTTCCTAGTCCTGTCTCATCAAACTCGGACAAGTCATCCGAGTCGAGTGAGACAAAAGAAAAGGCAGTGTTACCAAAAAGTGGAGAGAAACATAAAACAACTGAAAAGAAATCTCCACTAAACCCGTATGTCCCACCATATGTGAGACAAACGGGCAGTAATGCAGCCTCAACATCTAAAACAACTATTGAAAAGAAAGTTGAACACAGGAGTTGTTTTAGATGTAATCAATTAGGACACCTAATTGCTGATTGCCCTCTGAAGCAGAGATTCAGAGGTATGAGGCCTTCAAAAACTGAGAACAGAACTAATAGTAAGTACAATAATGGTAAAAATGAAAACTCATCAAAGTTCAGAAATTGGACAAATCCAGGTTTTCAAAGAAATCGATCTCAGTTTTTCACTGCTAACAACCAAACCATAAATAATAATTCATTTAATTCACGAAGGTTTGGATGGCCTCATAGTCAATCTACAAGAAGGTATCCTTTTAGGACTTACAGAAATTATTCTGATACTAACTTTGGACAGCCAAAGTACGGGATGTATCGACCCAAGACCAATAGGTCTTGGGTCCCCAGATTTTAATCCTCTGCTTTAATCGTGCAGGAACAGTTGAACAGGGCTGCAAACAATCTATGGGTTGTGGATAGTGGCTGTTCCCGACACATGACGGGTAACAAGAATTTGTTACACGACTGGAAACCTGTTCAGGGAGGAAGAGTGAGTTTTGCTGGAGAGAGCGGTGGAAGGATTACAGGAATAGGGACGGTGACTAACGGAAAAATGAATTTAGAGAAAGTGAATTTCGTTGAAGAACTAAAGCATAATCTGCTGAGTGTATCGCAGATCTATGACAAAGATTACACCTTGCACTTTACCAAGAATGAAGTGATCGTACTGTATCCTGGTTTCAAGATACCAGAGGATTGGATAGTTATGAAGGCTCCAAGAGAAAAGAATACGTATATTATGGACATGAGGTCGACTGAGATGGCCACAGAAGAATCGTGTCTTCTGTCAAAAGCAACTGAATCGGAGTCCGAGTTATGGCATAGGAGAATGGGGCATATTCATCTTCGGAAAATGAACTACATTGTCAAGAATGGGCTTGTGCTGGGTGTTCCCTTGAAGAACTTCAACTTTGAAGACCAATGCCTATCATGCAAAAAGGGAAAGCAACACAAGAAAACCCATCACACCAAGAAGGTTAATTCTATAGTCAGTACCCTAGACCTACTTCACATGGATCTCTTCGGTCCCGTGAATGTAAAAAGTCTAGGTGGAACATCATACTGCTTGGTGATAACTGATGATTTCTCTCGATATTCTTGGGTATATTTCCTGAAGTCAAAGGATGAAACGGTTCAGATGGTAAAAAATTTGATTACCAAGGTTGAGAATATCATGGGGAAAAGGGTTAAATACATCAGGAGTGACAATGGGACAGAGTTCAAAAATTATGAGATGGAGATCTTCTGCTTACAGAAAGGGATAGAACACCAGTACAGCGCTCCGTATACTCCGCGACAAAATGGAGTGGCTGAGAGGAAGAACAGAACGTTAATTGAAGGAGCCAGAACAATGCTGGCTGATTCGAAACTTCCTGTGGTGTTCTGGGCTGAAGCTGTTGCAACAGCCTGTTATATCCTTAATAGAGTTTTAACTGTTAAAAGACTGAATAAAACATGTTATGAACTTATGCATGGGAGAAAGCCCAACTTGAGTGGTCTCGAACCATTCGGGTCCCCGTGTTCGATATTAAAGACAATTCTAAATTTGGTGAAATAGCCGACGAAGGTATTTTAGTCGGATATGTTGTTGGGACTCCCAACAGACGAGTCTTTAATACATCGACCAGCAAGGTTGAGGTGGTGTGTAACACTGATATCACAAGTTACAAATCACCAAAACCAAGCACGGGACCCGCTGGGGTTTTCGACTATGATAGGCTTTTTAAATCTTTTAACATGCCTTATTTGGATTGTGCAGAAGTTGATGAGAGAATTGCTACGAAGATGATTTACGATGAGGAAGACACTTTGGTGCAATGACCGCAGTATGATGAATGTCAGCCTTCCTCGTCAAATGCTGTCGATACCCCTGCTGCCTCTACAGAAGAGGAATGCTTCAATCCGTTTCACTCTCAACAACAATCACCCATTGATGAGATACCTTCGAACCTGGAAGACAATCTACAAGTCAGTTCAGTTCCGACTACGAGAATTCACAAAAATCACCCTTTGGAGAACATGATAGGTGATCTGTCCGACGGTGTACAAACAAGACAAAGCTTGAATGAGCACACCTGTGTTTACACAAGCATTAAAGAATCAGGCATAATTAACGAATGCTTGTACACCTGTTTCATCAGCCAGATTGAACCAAAGAACTATCAAATGGCTCTCAAGGACAGCTCGTGGGTCGAAGCCATGCAAGAAGAGTTAGCCCAGTTCAAAAAGATGGAGGTATGGAACTTGGTTGCAAAACCGAAGAATGTGCATGCGATTGGCACAAAATGGGTTTTTAAATGCAAGAGAGATGAGAAAGGGATTATTATCAGGAACAAGGCGAGGCTGGTTGTAAAAGGTTTTAATCAGCAAGAGGGGATCGATTACAATGAGGTGTTTGCTCCTGTGGCGAGATTGGAAGCCATTCGATTGTTTTTGGCATTTGCTGCACACAAGAAGATGAAGGTATTTCAGCTAGACGTGAAGAGTACGTTCCTTAACGGTAAAGTCGATGAGGTTGTGTACGTTGAGCAACCTCCGGGTTTTCCTGACCCAGACTTTCCCGATCACGTGTACAAGCTAAGTAAAGCGCTGTATGGACTACATCAGGCACCTCGTGCCTGGTATTCAACACTATCCGATTACTTGCTTGAGAATGAGTTTGAAAAGGGTAAGATTGATAGCACATTGTTCTTTAAGAGAAAAGGGAGCAACTTTCTTCTGGTGCAAGTCTACGTGGACGACATTATCTTTGCTGCATCAAAAGTCGCCATGTGTCAGGAGTTTGAGGCCGTCATGAAAAAGAGGTTTGAAATGAGTGCTATGGGTGAACTAACTTTCTTTTTAGGACTGCAGGTTGATCAGAAAAAAGATGGGATGTTCATTCATCAGACTAAGTATGTCCATAATGTTCTCAAACGCTTCAAGATGGAGAACAGCACTCCATTTGATACTCCAGTCTGCGTCAACCATAAATTGGGTGCTGATTCAGACAACGATGCAGACGTTGACCCAACCCAATATCGGGCAATAATAGGTTCTTTAATGTACTTAACTGCTTCTAGACCTGATATTATGTTTGCAGTTTGTCTTTGTGCACGCTTTCAGGCAAACCCAAAGGAATCTCATTTGAAGGGTGCGAAGAGGATATTGCGCTATCTCAAAGGCAAACCTAAGCTGGGGTTGTGGTACACGAGAGGAGGAGACTTGGAGTTGGTCGCCTACACAGATTCTGATTATGGAGGATGCAATCAGAATCAGAAGTCAACAACAGGTGGATGTCAGTTTCTTGGAGGCAGATTAGTGTCATGGCAGTGTAAGAAGCAGACCTCAGTCGCCATTTCAACCTGTGAAGCAGAATACATGGCAGCATCAAACTGCTGCTCCCAGGTTCTTTGGATTCAACAACAGTTGCGCGATTATGGTCTGAATTTCACTCATACTCCTATTTGCATTGATAACACTGCTGCTATCTCAGTAACTAACAATCCCGTAAAGCACAGTAAAACTAAACATATTGACATCCGTCATCATTTTATACGGGATTGTGCTGAGAAGAAACTGATTGTGCTCGAAAAGGTTGATACGTTAGATAATTTCGCTGACTTGTTTACTAAAGCGTTTGACAAAAATCGTTTTCAAAACCTTGTTGAGCTGAATGGGATGATCAATCCCGAGTAACCGTGTTTTGTGACTTTGTTTAAAAAAAAAAAAAACCATCACTATCGCTTAGAATTATGTCGGTTGCCTCAGTTTGAAGGACATATCTTCGGATATGTTTGGTCCTCATTTCTACGTGTAGACTATGAGGATAGCCATTAACCAGATAACTGAAAGTGACCGGGGCGGTTTATGATGTGTTTTTATTCTTTCACTGAAAATTAGTCGATCATACTTAGTTAGAAGGACACATACTTGTATGTGGTCGGTCCAGCTGATCCATTGGATCTTCAGGATAGCCGTTTATCTGAAAACTTCAATTTGATCGGGGCGATAGAACTTTAAAATTTTTTAGGGAGATGAAATTATTTTTCAAGACTACTACTTCGTAAGAAGTTCCTTTACTATGTTTAACAGAAAGTTGATCCAACCTTGGAAAGTGATAGATATACTGATTCTGTGTGCTTAACTAGTGAAGTTATTAGGCCTAAAAGACTTTAGAACAGTCATTGTATGTCATGGTAATCTTTTTATGGTGCGTAAAAGTAGAAGTGATACTAACTAAATCTACTCGATTTTACGTGGAAACCCCTTAAGAGTTGTGTATGTCTCCATATATATCTTTCCGAATGATAGGCAGAAAAACGATTACCCAGTCATACACGAGCCCGTGAGTGTTCTGATTCCCGTGAAGATAGCGTGTCAAGAAACTGCAGTGATCCAGATTCGGGACTTGCAGTTGTTTACTACTCTGAAGTTTGTGTAAATACTTAAAAAAAATAAAAAAAATTGTGTTATTGAGACATTCTAGAGTTCATAATGATAAGACTTCTCAATCAAGATGCAAGATAGAGAACAGGAAGAAGAGTCTGAAGATCGATGAGTAATTACTATTTAATCAGACACTACGGGTCGAGGTCAACTCGGGGTGACTTGGGGAAAGCCAAATACGCTTTGAGAATAGATAGGAGGCATCACAATCTCTGAGTTGTTGCCCATTTAAGTTTTGAGCTTAATTGAACCTAACCCGTATCACAGAAACGATGAAAACCATTTTAAGTTATTTGCCTGCTTACAACCTGTTTCTTTATGTCATAATACAGTTGAACACGGATCTGTGTGACAGTCACGTAATTAGTATGATTCCTGTTCGGATCTTTTCTAAAACATGGTAGTCCCTGTCGAGACTGAAATTTGATCCCGTGTACTTTAATTTCTAAAAGTTTTTCCTACTTATGTAGTTGTATGATTTTATACCTGGTTACTTGGTCTTGATCGTATCATTTAACGCTTTAAAGGTTGTTTTAAAACTTAATTGCAAATTATTCAAATTATGGGGTTTGTTTTGTAAAATTCTAATATCGGCGAAGTTGTGCATAACTTCGCCTGCAATAGGCGAAATTATCCATAACTTCGCCTGTATAACTCTGACCCTATATAAAGAAGTTTTAAGGTCAAACTGTTCATTATTTTTTAAACCAGCGAACTTATCCTCCACTCACCCGGCGAACTTATTATCAGAACCCTAAGCGAACTTATCGTTCGAATCCGATCTGTGTTGTTTTCATTCTCGATTTCAATCCGATTAAAGGTGTGTAGGGTTATTGTGTCGAATATTCACCGTAATTGATGCTATTCAAAGGTCATATCGACCCGTTTCCTGACTTCAGACTTTCGATACCTTACATTCGATTTTTAAACTTGTCATTACGTGTTCATAATCAACTTAAACGTCTAGATCATCATAAAATCAAGTTTTACGGAGTCCGCAATCTCGAAATTGACCCCATTCACCTCGTTCGAAAAACCTAACTGTTGCCGTTTCATATTCGGCGAAGTTACAGTTTAGGAGAAGTTATCCGTAACTTCGCCTGAGATTTAACTTCGCCTGATAATTAATTATGTAACAGTATTTGAGGCGATGTTGTGGTTAGGCGAAGTTATCATTAACTTCGCCTGGACCTTTTTACTTAACTGTTATCCGGCGAAGTTCAAGTTGAGGCGAAGTTGTTCCCAACTTCGCCCCACCTCTAACTTCGCCTATACAGAATAAATCACAACTTCGCTCATGGTAACAGGCGAACTTGTGATTTGCCTTGACGTTTATCTAACTTAGTCTGTTTGATGCAGATATGGGTGCTGTAGCTGGAGCAGGTGGTGCAGGCGGTGATGATGGAGGTGATAACCAGCGACAGTTTTTCCCGGGTCATAAGAAGTACATAACATTAGACCCGGACGCGAGTGGTGTTGATGATTTCCGCGAGATCATCACGTTCTTACTCCGCTCACGTATATTCCACGTGATTACCACAACTCTGCCGATATCCTTGCTAAACATCGAGGATTTTTGGCAGACCGTGGAATATGACTGTCGCGTCGAGCCCCCGGTGATGCGAGCAACGGTCAACAATCAGATTGTTCAGTTCTCATCTGAACAGATCCGGGCGGCTTTACGGTTTGGAGATGAGACAAGAGACGATCCTACCGATTTTGTGGCTCCTTTCCGAGATGGAGCGTTTCTGAGAATGGGATACTCTGGTCCCTTGGGGGATACTCAGAGACGCAAGGGATTCTTGCTTGACCAGTGGCGCTTTCTCATGCATGTCATGATCGTGTGCATGTCAGGGAGAAAGGCGGGCACTGATGGGATGGGCGCGACCATGCAGTCGGCGATGACTGCTCTGACTTATAATAAGCGTTACAGCTTTAGTCAGATGGTCTTCTACGAGATAGATCGACAGAGAAGAGCGGTGGTGCGTGAGAGATTTATTATGTATCCAAGATTCATTCAGATGATCTTGAATCATGTTGCTCCAACGCTACCTCAGCGCCGCCCAATCAGATATGTAGAAAGTGTGAGTAAAAGGATCTTCGCCCAATGCAGATCTTCTAGTGCGAGGAGCAAACCTGAGCTCCGTCCTCGACATACTCCACTATTTGGGTACTTGATCAACCCGGAGTATTTGCCAGCTCGTGGGGACGAGTTTCGGGACCCGGCACCACAACAGGCTGGAGCACCTCAAGCTATACCTGCTGCTCCTGTTGTGTCACCGGAGGAGAATGTAGACCTTGATGCTGCATTTGGTGGTCAAGGCTTCTTTGATATGGAGAGGGTTGATCCAGAGGAAAATTATGCAAGTCTCGAGTGTGAATGTGACTAGGACAGCTACAACGGTAGCTGATTCTGATTCTGATAATGATGTGGCCGAAGCGAGACGGATTTTGGTAACTCAAGAACGAACTCATGGGAAAAGAAAGAGAACTGATGATGACAGCGAGTCAGATTTTGAAGAAAAAGTACATCAGTTAATTCGTAGATCAAGAAGGGAAAAGACAGGTGCAGGATCGGGAGCTGGTGAGAGCTCGAGGGTGGTATGTTTCACCCCACCCGCACTGTCCGGTATAATAATGGTCCCTTCATCATTGCAAGTTACAAGACCAAGCGCCACGGATGTTCCCGTGGTGGCTACCTCATCTGCATTCGGCCTCCCACCCACTACATTCCAACTTTCGGCTCCTGAGATTGTATCGTTGCCACCTCCAACTCTTACTCCAACGGAGGTCGTGGCAAGATTTATTGAGTCGACGGTTGTAGCAACTGCAGGATTATCAGTTACGTTGCCACCTGCGGTTACGTTTACGCCTACTTCTGAGGTCCCGGTTACATTAGAAATCCCTCCTCAGTACACTCAAGATATATCTCATCTGAGGTTTGATTTCGATGCAACCTTATCAGACTCAGAACGAATAGCAGCACTTGAACGGGTCGTGGCAGAACAGTCAAGGGTGAATCTTATCCAGACCCATGCTATTCAACGCCTCGTTGCAGAGAATCAGATACAGTCGTCCCTGCTGATAGAACATGGCAAAATCATTGATGCTTTGAAGGAGTTCTTGGCATCTCAGGGGGAGACGAGCTGTAAAGGCGATGAGCTGAGGACTAAGAAGCGAAATGACAGAGACGATGATCCCAATGCATCGAAAGGTGCAGGTGGAGAGTTGCCAAGAACTGAACAAGCTCTTGGGACTTCCGCAACTCAGGGGGAGTCAACAAGTGCCGCGGGCGGTACAGGTGATGAGGTGGTGGTCGTGGTTGAGGAGATGGATGATGAGTTTGTAGGTGATGATGATGTATTACCAATTGAAGAGATAGAGAAGATTGGTGCAGAGATAGTTATTGATAATGAGATTGAAGAGGGAGAGATTGTAGAAAAGAATGTGGAGCATGAAATTCCGGATGTTGAAAAGGAAGATATGAGTAAAGATATGGGAAATGATGAGACAGAATGGGAAGAGCAGCCAAGATGGAAAGAAGCCTACGGTCAATGGTTCGTAAAAACGAAGAAACCGGCAGTCCCTACTATGTTTAAGAAGAGTTACAACATTAGAGGTTATACTGAATCGAGAAAGGGGATTATTTGCTGGATATATGATGAGCAGTTGAGGCTCTTTGTGATTAAAAGGTATGATGGTGTTCAATACTTCAAAAGGCTGTTGAGATCGTTGAATACATTGCCTGAATGTGAAGTGAAAGACTTAGCCAGATTAGGGTTAATAAACAGAAGTGATGATAATATGGCTAGAGTCATTGGGAAGATTGTTTGGAAGGAAAAGTATAAAAGAGAAGAAGTTCGAGTTGTTGAAACCACAAAAGGGAAAACTTATCGAAGACAAAGATAGAGGATTGAGAGCAGATGCCAAGCCTTGGATGATCATGAAGTATAAGCCGATCCGGTGTCTAAAAGAAGTGCCGATGAAACAAATGCCCAAGGATGTGCTGAAAGATCTGAAGTGGTGGTATGTAGATTGTGAAACAGCTGAAGCAGAAATGGAGGATGAAGATGAACAAGAGCTGCTGAGAGTCTATGATTCGATGCATCTAGTGAACTTGTCTCAAGCTGATCTGCAGGTGCTGAATGAGAAGAAGATATTTTATATTCCTGCTTGGAAAGACGAAGCGAAGAAATATCAAAGAGTTGTTTCGGTATGTGTACGAGAGGGAGTTCATGCTTGAAGATGAAGATACAAGATTGTTGAAGATTACAAGACACGTGTTTGAAGATAAAGATTGAAGCTACTGCCAAGGGGGAGTCTGTTGGTACATGATGTCAGTAGTTCAGTATATAGTGTCTGTAATCGAGTCGTTTGGATTAGTATTTTGTATTAAGCGAAGTTAGCTAACAAGTTCGCTGATATAGGCGAACTTGTTAGATAAGCGAAGTTAGTGACAACTTCGCCTGGACATACCAGGCGAAGTTGTCGTGATATATATGCATTAGGTTACGGCTGAAGTTAAAAAAAATCAATCAGTGAATCAGTTATCGAGTTTTAACGAGTTGTGTAATCAGTGATCATTGTATCACGTGTTTCCAGTTGCAATATACAACGTATCTTTGCTTATTGTAACGAGGGTTCGATTGTGTTAAATTATATTGTCTTCTATGCTCATAACGTCTTACGTAGGGATTCCGCACCAACGTAGAACGAGATATTCCGTGTAGATCCGGCTGGGAACCTACACGACCTTATGTGTATATTTACGGGTACTTAACTAAGTCGAACACTGCGGTGTTTGCTGAGGTATGATCAGATATAAAACCGAGTGTGAGTGAACATTGCGAGAACGTGACGTTTTGCATAAACAGAAGCTCATAAAAACAAAAGTTCCCTCTTATTTATCACTAAAGATTGGTTATTTTGTTTCATCTTCTTGGAGCTCGCTTAAGGAATAGCTATAATCTAAATTTGCTGTTTTTAGAGAACATTTATAAGACGATTGCTTGAGGACAAGCAATGTTCAAGTGTGGGGATGTTTGATGTACATAGAAATATACATCTTTTCGGCATCAAATAATCTCTAAAAACTGCAATTTCTATCTAATAACATAGCATAAAAGGCTACTTATCATAATAAAACGTAATTTCAGGTGAAACCAAACCCCAAACGAAGAAACAAGCAAAAAGACGAAGAAAAACAGAAGAAAACACAAGAAAACAAAGAAACACGCTCCCATGCCTCAAGAAACACGCCCCCATGCTTCTGACACAAGAAAAGACAAAATCTGAGAACAAAAGCACGGGGTCGTGCTCAGCATGCACGGGGCCATGGACGGAAATGCAGAAAAGACAAAAGAGAATTGAGCACATGTCACAAAAACCATGGGGCCGTGCCTGCTAACCACGGGGCCGTTGCCAGCTCACACAAAAGACAAAACAAATCTGGCACATGTCATAAATGTACACGGGGCCGAGCTCATCATGCACGGGGCTGTGCCTCACCATCCAGATTGCTTATAAATAGTGGCTCATGTTGCATTCATCAAGTGTGCCTTGAAAAGAATTCTCTCCGGTTTTCACTTATAAAAACACACACTAACACTCACTTTGAAGATATAGTGAAGAGTTTGAAGGTTTGGAGGTCATCACCACTAATCATCATCATCATCAACCATCATTACCATTATTAAGAAGATGGATTCATCTACATTTGGTTAGATTGTTCCAAGTTTAATCATGTATTTGTTATTATCAATCATCTTAATGTTTATCATCATGCTCATTATGAGCTAAACTCCTTTTACCATCTAAAATCTATGAAGAAGCTTTGTTTTACTTGATAATTAATCAAGACATGTGATGTAGTCTAGTTAAGTACATGGTTATATTACAATTATCTTTTGATGAGAAATGTTTCACCATCTTAAATCACCAATTCAAAGTTGGTGGTTGTCAATCTTATTGGCAATCGTTCATGATCGATTCATATTCTTGAAAGATAGAAATACTTTGATACATTATCGAAACATGGATCCTTATATTGTACTTAGAAATGATGAGATATAAGTTATGGTGTATTTTTCTAAACCTTGGTAATCTGAAAATGGTTGTGCTTAGGATATCAAATTTGTTAAAGAAACCATATGTTAACGGAATGTGTAATTATAACCTACTTAAATCAACCAAGGGGAGGTTGTGTGATGAACTACAACCACCCGAAGTTGTTAGAATTGGTATTCGAGAAATTGAAGTCAATTATAATCTTTCTACTTTACGACACTACTTGCCAACTTAAATTGACATCATTGAGATGGTATGACATTAGGAAAGGGTGGACTTTAAAATGCGCATATCATCTCCTTAGTGCCAAAGATGCTCACTTAAGGTTTAAGGAGCTATCTATCATATATTGCTATGGTAAGTTTATCACATGTCTACATATTAATTATCAATGCTAAAATGGAGCGGATTCTTGATCTTAGATGGTAACCTTCGCATAATTGAACAACTCGTTTAGAATTTCTTGTCTTGGTCACCTATATATTATATATAAGTATTTACATTTCATAAAAAGTTAAAAATATTAACCCCAAAATTAATGAAACTTCCGATTAAAGTGAAACAACGATTTATTATTAGAAACCTTTGTGTTCACGGATCGATACTTGGTTCTTACCAATACTATTCTACATATGCGATAGTTACACTTGCCTATTTTGTGTGTCTAGTCTTTGTAGAAATCACTTTTATAAATTTAAAACACGATCTTGTGCAAAATCAAATCATTCCATCCATCATATTTTATACTACTACACGCGCACACGCATCAAAGTTTTTGGCGACGTTGCCGGGGATACACGGTACGTTTCTAAGAACGATCCAAGTTTTAATTTAATCATTGTCTATAATTGTACAAAGTTTTAACTTCTATTTTATATTGTTTTACTTTTATTTTTTTTACTAAATACTCAAATATATATATAATTTTATGGCTATCCTACTTTTTACCATTATTTACCTTACCTTACTTTAGCTTAATTAATTTAGACCTTAGTTTAGTTAAAATAGCTTAGCCTAACTCATAGTTTAATTTAGTCTAACTTTAGCTAATTTTTACTTTAGTGTTTAATTTTGATTTAGTCCCATGTATGTCCTCTACTTCTGAGCCTGAGCTTGTTTCTCCAATTTCTGAACCGGAACGAATCTTTCGTCGACGAACTCGTAAACGGACTACAGAAACCGCCGAAGCAATCAAAGACGAATTAGTAGACGCCACCACATTAGGAGAAAATCAAACCGAAGAAATGATGGCGGCCCAGAACAATGAGCCAAACATGAGCCAGTATGCCAAGCCATCTCTCGAAGGCTACGGCAATCGAGTGGCTCCACCCGAAATCACCGAAAATTTCAAAATCAAATCTAGCACCATTCATATGGTGGAAAATTCAGTTCGATTTCATGGTCTCCTCGACGAAGACCCTCTTTCTCACATATCTCGATTCTTACGAATCTGCGGAACCTTTAAAATCTAAAACTGTTCGGAAGATCAAATCAAACTCAAACTCTTTCCTTTCTCTCTGAGAGGCCAAGC
Organism: Bidens hawaiensis; assembly: GCF_021521415.1. NCBI lineage: Eukaryota > Viridiplantae > Streptophyta > Magnoliopsida > Asterales > Asteraceae > Bidens > Bidens hawaiensis. The sequence goes on from NW_027496199.1 coordinate 30,819, forward strand.
CCTAGAATGGATAGAATCTCTTTCCTCTGGTTCCATAACCACTTGGGACCAGATAGTTGAACAGTTCCTCCTCAAATATTTTCCGCCCGATAAAGTTGCCAAATACCGAGGTAGCATTACCGGATTCCGGACTGATGATGATGAGTCGTTACACGCAGCATGGGAAAGATAAAAAAAAGTCTTCTAAGAAGATGCCCACATCATGGACTGAGCATATGGTTACAAGTACAAACTTTCTTTGACGCACAATCCAGTCAAAACAAACAGGCCATCGACCAAATCGCTGGTGGAGACCTGGGATCCAAATCACCTAACGAAGCATTTGAAGTTCTGGAGAACGCCGCAAAGAAGAGTTTCTCTTACAACCCACCAAGATCTACACCTACCCATAAAGGAATACACCACGTTGATTCCAACACTCTTGTCACTGCACAGCTTGAAGCCCTTTTCTTAAAAATTCGAACAACTTCAAGCCGAGCTATCAAAAACCAGACTCACATGTGATACTTGTGGAGGAAATCATAAGACGAATGACTGTAAACAAGTCATTATGGCCATGGAAGAAGTCGATTTCATCACTCGACAGAACAACGTTTTCAGCAACAACTACAATCCAGGATGGAGAAACCACCCGAATTTCAGCTGGAAAGACGGAGGTAACACTCAACCTTTACCCGGATTCGAAAAGAGACCAATGAATCAATCTTTCCAGCCTAAACCTCAATACCAAGATCAAAGTTCTAGTAGCAATCAAAACCCAAGCTACTCTAAGATCAAAGAAATGTTAATCCAACTAATGACCAAAACAAATGAAGCAGAAAAGAAAGCCGACTCAAGAGTTGTTGATATCAGCGGAGTATTATTAAAACATGAAGCCGATCTTAAAAGTCAACAAGCATCACTTCAGAACCTAGAAACCCAAATCGGACAAATTGCCCGACAATTATCCGAAAGACCACCTGGCACTCTTACAAGCAACATAATCACCAACCCAAATGCAACAGCTAACGCCGTTACACTCCGGAGCAGTACGACCACTGTTGTCTCACCAACTTCAAAACCAGTTATGGAAAAGAAGTCTCCTGATGAAACACAAGAAAGGCTGACCCCAACAAGCATAATCCAGCCTAAGGAGCCAGTCCGAACCTATGTTCCACCTATTCCATACCCTGGAAGACTGAAGCAGGAGCGATTGGAAGCCCAGTATGGGAAGTTTCTATAACTCTTTAAACAACTCCATATTAACATCCCTTTTGTCGAAGATATTGCTCAGATGCCAAAATATGCCAAGTTTCTCAAAGAAGTGCTGACAAACAAAAGGAAGCTGGAGGAGCTCTCGCATGTCACCCTAAGTGAAGAATGTTCGGCTGTCCTCCAAAGCAAGCTACCGACAAATATGACCGATCCAGGGGGCTTTACTATCCCTTGTCTCATAGGAAATTTATCTGTTAGCAATGCCTTGGCTGACCTAGGAGCTAGTATTAATTTAATTCCTTATGTGGTTTTTGCAAAACTAGGGATAGGAGAACCAAAGCCCACCCGCATGAGCATTCAGTTAGCCGACCGATCCATTAAATATACTCAGGGCATTGTTAAAAACATGCTTGTCAAAATTGACAAGTTTGTTTTCCCAGTAGATTTTGTGATTCTAGACATGGAGGAAGACAAAAGTGTACCTCTAATTCTAGGAAGACCCTTCTTAGCCACCGCAAAGGCTATCATTGATGTTTGCATCGGTAAACTCACTCTCAGGGTCAATGACGAGGCAATCACTTTTGACATAGGAAAATCTATGCAATATCCGCAACAGCACGATGACACTTTATATTGTGTTGACATCATAGACTCCGTCGTAAGTTGCTATATGCGAGATTCCTCCATCAATACTCCCTTAGAAATACAAGTCTTAGACAAAACACTCAACAAACCCATTTTAGAAAACGAAAATCTCAATAATAACCACCAAGAAGAATCAGAAATAATATGCGAAATCATTGAAAACAATGAAAAATCAAAACCATCAATCGAAGAACCACCAGCTTTAGAGTTAAAAGAACTACCAAAACATCTCAAATACGCCTTTCTAGAGAAAGATTCACAACTTCCAGTAATTATTTCATCTCACTTTTCCAAAGAAGAGAAAGACGAACTTCTTAAGGTTCTCAAAAACCACAAGAAGGCTATCGCATGGAAGATCATGGATATCAAGGGCATCAGTCCTTCTTTCTGTACTCACAAAATCCTCATGGAAGAAGAATACAAACCCGTGGTCCAACATCAAAGACGTCTCAATCCCAACATGCAAGATGTGGTGAAGAAGGAAGTAATCAAATTACTTGATGCCGGATTAATCTACTCGATCTCAGATTCACCTTGGGTTAGTCCTGTTCAGGGAGTACCCAAGAAGGGAGGGATGACGGTCGTAATGAATGAGAAGGATGAGTTGATACCAATGAGGACCATCACAGGCTGGCGAGTTTGCATTGATTACCGGAAGCTTAATGATGCCACGAGAAAAGATCATTTTCCACTTCCTTTCATAGATCAAATGCTCGAACGATTATCTGGAAAAATGGTCTACTGTTTTCTTGATGGATTCTCCGGATACTTTCAGATTCCCATTGCTCCTGAAGATCAGGAGAAAACTACTTTTACATGTCCGTACGGAACCTTCGTTTACCGAAGAATGCCATTTGGACTATGTAATGCTCCAGCCACCTTCCAACGTTGCATGTTGTCCATCTTTCTTGAAATGATCGAACACTCTATGGAAGTTTTCATGGACGACTTCTCAGTCTTTGGAGACTCCTTCGATCATTGCCTGAAAAACCTAAACAAAATGTTAGCTAGGTGTGAAGAAGTAAACTTAGTACTCAACTGGAAAAAATGCCACTTTATGGTAAAGGAAGGCATTGTTTTAGGACACAAGATTTCTCAAAATGGACTAGAAGTTGATAGGGCCAAAATAGAAACCATATCCAAACTTCCGCCACCGACTTTAGTCAAAGCCATTAGAAATTTTCTAGGTCACGCAGGTTTCTACCACCGCTTCATAAAAGACTACTAAAAAATTTCAAGACCTATGACCAAACTTCTGGAGAAAGACGCACCATTCGTTTTCTCTGAGGAGTGTGTTGAGTCATTCAATACACTAAAAGACAAACTTGTCAACGCACCAATCATGACCACACCCGATTGGACCCTTCCATTCGAAATCATGTGCAATGCAAGTGACTTTGCAGTTGGAGCCATACTCGGACAACGCAAAGAAAAACACTTTCACCCAATTTACTATGCCAGTAAAACTCTTAACGATGCACAAGAAAATTACACCACAACAGAAAAAGAGTTACTAGCAGTAGTATTTGCATTTGAAAATTTTAGATCATACCTAGTTCTTTCCAAAACCATAGTTTACACTGATCATGCCGCAATACGATACCTATTCAACAAACAAGATGCCAAACCTAGACTCATCCGGTGGATCCTACTACTCCAAGAATTCGATATCGAAGTTAAAGACAAGAAAGGAGCAGATAATGTAGCCGCAGACCATCTTTCACGTTTAGAATGTCCAACTCCCGAAGAACTTCACAAAGAAATTATCAATGATAATTTCCCACATGAAGTCCTCATGCACATTCAAGACGTGATAAAGGAAAAAGACGAAAGTCCTTGGTATGCCGACTTCGCAAATTACTTAGCTTGTAGGATTCTCAGAAAAGGACTTACCCATCAACAGCGAAAGAAATTTTTCTCCGACCTTAAGTTTTACTTCTGGGAAGATCTATACGTATTTAGGATAGGTGCGGATCAAGTCATTCGAAGGTGCCTAGCAGGTAAGGAAGCCTTAGACATTCTCAAACACTGCCACGAAGGACCAACAGGCGGGCACCACGGTACCGCCACCACGGTCAGGAAAGTGTTTGATGCAGGATTTTTCTGGCCTACTATATACAAAGATACACATACTTTGATCCAAGCATGCGATGCTTGTCAAAGAGCCGGAAACATCTCATCAAAAAATGAGATGGCCCAAAAGGGCATTCAAATTTGTGAAATCTTTGATGTATGGGGAATAGATTTCATGGGGCCATTTCCTAACTCATTCGGAAATAAATACATCCTTGTAGCAGTCGATTACGTGTCTAAATGGGTAGAAGCACAAGCTCTTCCCACTAATGATTCTCGAGTAGTTGTACGATTTCTGAAAAAGTTGTTCTCAAGATTCGAAACGCCAAAAGCCCTCATCAGCGACAGAGGTACTCACTTCTGTAACACCCTGATGGACAAGGTCTTAGCACGATATGGGGTTCACCACCGACTGGCAACACCATATCACCCGCAGACTAGTGGACAGGTGGAAATCTCGAATCGAGGAATTAAGAGAATTTTGGAAAGAAGTGTGGGGATGAATCGCAAAAATTGGGCAGAAAAATTATATGACGCATTGTGGGCCCTTAGGACGGCCAACAAAACTCCAATAGGAACGACACCCTTCAAACTCGTTTACGGGAAGGCAAGTCATCTACCAGTAGAATTAAAACACAAAGCCTACTGGACCCTTAAAGTAGTGAATTTTGATCTAACGTCCGCCGGAGCAAACCGGGAAGATCAAATTCGTGAGCTCGAGGAACTGAGAACAATGGCCTATGAAAATTCATGGTCCTACAAGGAAAAAGACTAAACGCATACACGACGCTCATTTAATAGGAAACAAAAAATTTCAAGACGGCGATCATGTACTGTTATACAACGCTCGTTTACGTCTTTTCCCTGGAAACCTGAAATCCCGATGGATAGGTCCATACGTGGTTGAAACATTTTTTGACTACGGAACCATCGAAATTTCAAATTCAAACGGCCAGAAGTTCAAGGTAAATGGACATCGATTAAAGCCATATATCGACGGTCCACTTAAATAAGTGTTGGAGGTATTAACTCTCCAAACTTCTTGATTAGGAAATTAAGAAAATAAGGTCTGGCCAAGACCTTCTAAAAGCTAGGCCCAGTAAATATTTAAACTAAAAAAAAAAGTTTAGAAAATATAAAAACCACGGGGTCGTGCTCTCAAAAGCACGGTCCCGTGCCTAAAAATGCGGGCCGGCATCTACGCTGCAAAAATCTCAGTCAGACTGGTTGTAACAGAATTGTCAGAGCAAAAACACGGGGGCGTACTTCCAAAAGCACGGTGCCGTGCTTGGTTTCCTGTTTGGTTATAAAAGGCACCTTTTGTCATTGCATTCCTTGCACAAACCAAAACAAAAACCAAAAAACTTCTAAAAATTCAGCATGCCAACTGAGATGAACGAAGCAATCCCCGTTTCCCGAAATCCGAGAAACGATGCCCGCCATGTTTCCAAAACCGAACTTCTCTTGAAACTTCAAGAACTCGTGAAAGAACTCACCGAAATGAATCTCCTTATGGAGATGCGTCTCGTGCAACTCACCGAATCGGTAGAAAATATGAAAATGGAACTCCGAGACATCAACGAGCAACTCCAGTTTCAAGTTCTCGGTTTCACGTATTTTCCACCACCAGGACCATTCGGAGGAGGAGAACCTTTCGGGGAACTCTAGGAAACTTAAATTTATGTTTTTATGTGTAATCAAGTGCATTAAGCACAATGTGTTAGGACTTCGGGCTTAACCCGACTATTTTCTTTTCTTAGGAAACCCGGGCTTATCCCGAAATTGTTCTAGGATATTTATTTAATGAAAAGTAATTTTTAGATGACCAAACTTCCAAATTATCATAATAAACGTCATTCAACAAATTCAGGATCGTGAATCATGTTGAAAATAAAAATGAAATTCACTGTGACAAAAAGCACGGGGTCGTGCTTTCCTAAACACATCGCCGTGGTCACCCTAGAATCTTCAGCATGATACGCGCTGACTCCGTACAATTCTCTGACTCAGAAACATTTATTCTTCTAGCAGCACGGGGCCGTGTTTCTAAAAACACGGTGCCGTGTTCAACTTCCCAGTCTCTACATAATGCATGCATAAATTCACTATTCCATTCACAGCAAACATAAAACTACCTAAATGGAAGGAAAACGGGTTGAATGGAAGCCAGTGAAAAAGGGGAAACAACATGATTCTTCCCTCCTCGAGGAACAAGTCATGCGACTCCAATGCATCGTAAGAGATCAAGTTGAGAGCAACATGCAGACCGAAGCTCGAGTAGTCGAGTTGATTAACAAAGTCGACCTGCTTAGGTTCGAAAACTTCCATGTTGTGGATGGCCACCACAAGGATGTGACTTCCAAACTTAACTTTCTCAACAGAGAAATTTTCACGCTCAACAAAAATCTTGACGAACTTTTGGAAGCCAAACGAGCACCACCACACATCCAGGACTTGTTCGGGAGTGGTGGCCGTTGAAGTTCTGACTTTGTCTCATGTTTAAGTTGTTCCCGCTAGTGCTATGTGTTAGGACCCGAGAATTGTTGTTGTACTTTTCATTTCATCTATCTTTAATTATGTTTTTAGTTTTTTTAATGAAATTTAGGATGTTTTTACCAAGTTTAAAATAACCAGAAAATAAAATCCCAGTTAAAAACAAACCAGCACAACAAATAAACAAAACAGTACTTTCTGCACTATGCAGCACGGTACCGTGCTTCTAAAAGCACGGGGCATGTTTTTTTAGTGTCAGTGCAGTTACGAGTTTTAACTTGATAAAATAACTTTCTCACACAACCAACCCTATTTTTCACTGCATTTTGAACCGAAAACCGCCGACCTTCAATTGTTTTGCTAATTTCTTCATCAATTCGTCAATTCTAACCTAAGGTATGTTAATTTAAGAATTGTATTGTCCAAATTCGTCATTCTAGGTTTAGATTAACCCTAAAAATTTCCAAATCGACGAAATTGGGTCAAAACCCGAAGAGGGTATGGGTTATTATGCTTGTTTATGATGAATAGATTGTTGAAAGATTGATAGTTAGGGTTTAATTGAAAGAAACAATTCGGGTTTTTGGGTTTTGACATAAATACCCAACTTATCGTTAAACCCAATTGATATAACCGGTTAGAAACGAGGGTTCGAGTCTGAGTAAGTTAAAAATTGATATAAAAAAATGAGCTGTGCACAAAACAACACGAGTCGTGGTCAACTAAAAGTCAAACATCAAATGAACTGAACCAGAAGCAGCAGCACGATACCGTGCTTCTGAAAGCACGCCGCCGTGCTTTGCTCTCTGTTTCAGCAAAATGAAAATATTTCATGAGTTTTGACTAATTTAAGTGTAAATTGCAAATGGCTGAGTATGGGGAAGATTTTCATGCGTTCCTTGTCTTCGGAAACCACAAGAAAAAGGACCAATTGGCAAACGAAAGATTAACGTACCTCAACAATAGATATTCAGAAGCCCACTTCCGTGCATGTGAAGACACAGTAAGAAACGTAAACCAATGGGACCGTTATCAAATCATTGTGAGGGGACCTTGGAGACGGGTTTTTAACCAGACTGGGGATTCAGTTACAGAACTCACAAAAGAATTCCTAGCCTCGTTCAACTTTAAGAAGAAAAAGTTTGACATGTGGGATACTAAGGCAATCGAGTTTCGTTGTGGGGGTGTTTGGCATACAACTTCTGTCACCCAGCTGGGAATAGATTTGGGTATTTACACGGGCGAAGAAACTGATACCGACATCTGGTTTGAAGCAAAAACAACATTTACAGATGAAGGTGATGATGATGAAGCCGTAGCAGGTGCCATAAAGGAAGAAGCTTGGGAACAGTTAAGTTATGGAACAATAACGTACATGCCAAGCGTTTCTAAAAGCACAGCACTGCGTGACCCGCTGATGAGGTACATCTATCGTTTTTTGAGTCATACCGTTAACGCTAGAGGACAGAGTGAGGGGGTTGTTAACCTGAAGGATCTTTGGGCATTATACTGCATGAAAAACGAAATATCATGCAATATCACTATGCTATTTTGCAAACTTTTCATGATAAATGCTACTGCCCGAGGAAATTCCCCAATCTTTGGTGGTCCCTGGATCTACAACCTCTACCAAGCCTATGGTGCAGACACAGAAGGAACTCCAAGCCCACACACGATCGCTCTCAACCTTGATTACTGTGAGAGCATGCAGATGGTTCAGCAAATTAGCCCAGGTGTGTGGAGATTCTATGACAAGAACAACCAAGTGTGGGACCCAGAAGACCCGCTAGAGATGATGATGATTCAGGATGTGCATGAGAGACGACAATCACCACCCAGACAATATCGCCGCCGAACTTACCATCAGACAGGAGGCCCATCTTCATCAGGGGCCGGCCCAGTTCATCACACGATAGCCGATACTCTTTCGAGGGTATATTTGGACTTATTGATCAGTTCTCAGCTAACACTACTGCCTCATTTAACTGGATTACAGAGCAGATGGCTGCCTCAGATGCACAGCGAGCAGCCGAATATGCAGAGACGAGGCGAGAGATTGATCGTTTGGGCTATCGCATGGACAGGCAGTGGCGACCATTTGACCCGGATGCGGGAAACTGATGACTGGCGGCACTGGTAGGTCGGGCACAGGCACGGGTTGGTAGTATTTTATGAACTTATTATGTGTGTTTTAAACAATTTACTTTCCGTCAAACTTGTTTGTTTATTTTACGTTGGTTTGATACTTTTATTGCTGTGGGTGCCAAAGACATTATGTTAGGTACTAATTTGGCCCAATAGGGCAAGGGATGGATGATTCCATACCCAATTTTCAGCAGTTTATGCTTGGTTGTTTGTGGATATTTGCAGTTTTATATTATACAGGTACAAAAACAGGAAAACAGGCGAAAAACAGGGGACGCTCTGTCAAAATTAGAATTTTTATATTTTCATGAATCTTGTCACATTGAGGACAATGTGAGATTCAAGTGTGGGGAGGGGAATTACTTGACCAATTGTTTGTCCAACTAATTATAAAAATTCTCTATAACAAATATTTTTGCAGCAAATAAAGATTATTCTAAACCTAAAAAGAAAACCAAGAAATTTTTTTGCAAATAACCAATCATTACATAAAAGTGAAAAAGTAATAAGAAGTTTTGTAATATTGAGAATAAGTTTATGCAAAAATATGGCGTTAATACCAAATTCCTCCGTTACTGTGAGACAAACCTCATGTCATATAAATATTTTTTCGAAAGCTTTGAGTGAGTCATATGTTTCGTGTGATTTAGAACTTGTCGCATTATTCATTTCGAGACCGCACGAAGCGTTGTATAAAGAAGAAGGTAATATTTACACAAACCTATTACCAAAACCACAAAACCTAAAGACCCGATCACCTTATCCATTTTCACCGGTAAAATACAACACTGGTCTTTTACCGGCAGACCCTAAAGAACTGGAAATGCATTCTTTCGATTTCAATTTCCTTTGCTGCATACATTTCACAAAACCTAGGTTGCCTCCAGAAATTAGGAGAGAATCTTTCTCTTTAGCAATGAGGTGAGGAAAAAGTGGCGCCAAAACGAACAAAGGCCACCATTCTGTGGAATTTCCAAAAACGCAATGAAGAGAAGAGCAAAAATATATGAACGATGATTAGGTTGCGGAAACTGGTCCCACGAAGGAAGATGTAGAAAAAGTCAAACTCAGTCTCAGCATGAATATACCGAGCTAATGAGGGTGGGGGCTATTAGGCTCAAAGCCGAACGATCTATTAGAGTTAGAAGTTATATTCAGAATTGGATTGAGGAAGAATTAATCCACATCCTCGATAAAACCGGTCTTGACGATCTGACCTTAAAAGAGTCATTAGGTATATAGTATAAAAAAAACGAAGACGAAGAAGAAAGGAGCTAACCGATGAAGACATCTCCAACTCCCGAAAATCAGTTGAAGTTGTATTTACCATCAACCCTTGAAACACCACAAAATACCAATTCCTACTCACACTAAACCGGAACCCCTTTTACCTTCTGATCTATACAACCCTTCAAAAGGTGGAGATTTGAACTTGTTACAAGCTTATTTATCACAGGTTGCATTTTGACTAAGAGTGTTCACATACATACATCACAGGTATGATCAGATATAAAACCGAGTGTAAGTGAACATTGCGAGAACGTGACGTTTTGCATAAACAGAAGCTCATAAAAATAAAAGTTCTCTCTTATTTATCACTAAAGATTGGTTATTTTGTTTCATCTTCTTGGAGCTCGCTTAAGGAATAGCTATAATCTAAATTTGCTGTTTTTAGAGAACATTTATAAGACGATTGCTTGAGGAAAAGCAATGTTCAAGTGTGGGAATGTTTGATGTACATAGAAATATACATCTTTTCGGCATCAAATAATCCCTAAAAACTGCAATTTCTATCTAATAACATAGCATAAAAGGCTACTTATCACTATAAAACGTAATTTCTGGTGAAACCAAACCTCAAACGAAGAAACAAGCAAAAAGACGAAGAAAAACAGAAGAAAACACAAGAAAGCAAAGAAACATGCCCCCATGCCTCAAGAAACAAGCCCCCCATGCTTCTGACACAGTGAAAAAGTGGCGCCAAAATGAACAAAGGCCACCATTCTGTGGAATTTCCAAAAACGCAATGAAGAGAAGAGCAAAAATATATGAACGATTCTTAGGTTGCGGAAACCGGTCCCACGAAGGAAGATGTAGAAAAAAGTCAAACTCAGTCTCAGCATGAATATACCGAGCTAATGAGGGTGGGGGCTATTAGGCTCAAAGCCGAACGATCTATTAGAGTTGGAAGTTATATTCAGAATAGGATTGAGGAAGAATTAATCCACATCCTCGATAAAACCGGTCTTGACGATCTGACCTTAAAAGAGTCATTAGGTATATAGTATAAAAAAAACGAAGAGGAAGAAGAAAGGAGCTAACCAATGAAGACAATTCCAACTCCCGAAAATCAGTTAAAGTTGTATTTATCATCAACCCTTGAAACACCACAAAATACCAATTCCTACTCACACTAAACCGGAACCCCTTTTACCTTATGATCTATACAACCCTTCAAAAGGTGGAGATTTAAACTTGTTACAAGCTTATTTATCACAGGTTTCATTTTGACTAAGAGTGTTCACATACATACATCACAGGTATGATCAGATATAAAACCGAGTGTGAGTGAACATTGCGAGAACGTGACGTTTTGCATAAACAGAAACTCATAAAAAAAAGTTCCCTCTTATTTATCACTATAGATAGGTTATTTTGTTTCATCTTCTTGGAGCTCGCTTAAGGAATAGCTATAATCTAAATTTGCTGTTTTTAGAGAACATTTATAAGACGATTGCTTGAGGACAAGCAATGTTCAAGTGTGGGGATGTTTGATGTACATAGAAATATACATCTTTTCAGCATCATATAAACTCTAAAAACTGTAATTTCTATCTAATAACATAGCATAAAAGGCTACTTATCATAATAAAACGTAATTTCAGGTGAAACCAAACCCCAAACGAAGAAACAAGCAAAAAGACGAAGAAAAACAGAAGAAAACACAAGAAAACAAAGAAACACGCCCCCATGCTTCTGACATAAGAAAAGACAAAATCTGAGAACAAAAGAACGGGGTCGTGCTCAACATGCACGGGGCCGTGGACGGAAATGCAGAAAAGACAAAGAAGAATTGAGCACATGTCACAAAAAACCACGGGGTCGTGCCTGCTAACCACGGGGTCGTTGCCACCTCACACAAAAGATAAAACAAATCTGGCACATGTCATAAATGTACACGGGGCCGTGCTCATCATGAACGGGGCCGTGCCTCACCATCCAGATTGCCTATAAATAGTGGCTCATGTTGCATTCATCAAGTGTGCCTTGAAAAGAATTCTCTCCGGTTTTCACTTATAAAAACACACACTAACACTCACTTTGAAGATCTAGTGAAGAGTTTGAAGGTTTGGAGGTCATCACCACTAATCATCATCATCAACCATCATTACCATCATTAAGAAGAAGGATTCATCTACATTTGGTTAGATTGTTCCAAGTTTAATCATGTATTTGTTATTATCAATCATCTTAATGTTTATCATCATGCTCATTATGAGCTAAACTCCTTTTACCATCTAAAATCTATGAAGAAGCTTTGTTTTACTTGATAATTAATCAAGACATGTGATGTAGTCTTGTAAAGTACATGGTTATATTACAATTATCTTTTGATGAGAAATGTTTCACCATCTTAATTCACCAATTCAAAGTTGGTGGTTGTCAATCCTATTGGCAATCGTTCATGATCGATTCATGTTTTGAAAGATAGAAATACTTTGATACATTATCGAAACATGGATCCTTATATTGTACATAGAAATGATGAGACATAAGTTATGGTGTATTTTTCTAAACCTTAGTAATCCGAAAATGGTTGTGCTTAGGATATCAAATTAGTTAAAGAAATCATATGTTAACGGAATGTGTAATTATAACCTACTTAAATCAACCAAGGGGAGGTTGTGTGATGAACTACAACCACCCGAAGTTGTTAGAATTGGTATTCGAGAAATTGAAGTCAATCCTAATCTTTCTACTTTACGACACTACTTGCCAAGTTAAATTGACATCATTGAGATGGTATGACATTAGGAAATGGTGGACTTTAAAATACGCATATCATCTCCTTAGTGCCAAAGATGCTCACTTAAGGTTTAAGGAGCAATCTATCATATATTGCTATGGTAAGTTTATCACATGTCTACATATTAATTATCAATGCTAAAATGGAGCGGATTCTTGATCTTAGATGGTAACCTTCGCATAATTGAACAACTCGTTTAGAATTTCTTGTCTTGGTCACCTATATATTATATATAAGTATTTACATTTCATAAAAAGTTAAAAAAATTAAGCCCAAAATTAATGAAACTTCCGATTAAAGTGAAACAACGATTTATTAGTAGAAACCTTTGTGTCCACGGATCGATACTTGGTTCTTACCAATACTATTCTACATATACGATAGGTACACTTGCCTATTTTGTGTGTGTTTAGTCTTTGTAAAAATCAGTTTTATAAATTTAAAACACGATCTTGTGCAAAAGCCAATCATTCCATCCATCATATTTTATACTACTACACGCACACACGCGTCACCACGTTGGGCCGAGGCAGGCGTAGTCTCGAGGGGTAATAAAGTAAAAGAAATTATTTTGCGTCAGCGTGTTCACCAGCATTCGTTGCTGACGTATTTTATTACATTTTGCAGGTGAACAAGATTAGCACTTGGAGTGACGAAGTGCTTATATATCCGATGGCTCGGATTTTATTTTGTATAAACATAAATGGTGGTTTGTAAACATAAACAAGTAATCTTTTGTTAACAACTCTAAACGGGTGTTTTAAAATCCCGTCTTTGAAAGTATATATAAAAGTTATGTTTTGATCCTTGAATTTTTATAAGTCTTCCGTGATATAGCATAACTCTGATTTATTTCCAATATTGGTACCAACTGTTGGGTCGCGCTCCTAGGCCTAAGATGGGGGTGTGAAAGGTTGGTATCAGAGCCATCGATCTTAGCGAATTGGGTATCATAAAACAATACCCAAGCTTCGATCCAAGTATAGGAAATAATTGTTTATATGTTTTAGGGATAAGATAGGCTGGTAACCTTTCTTTTCCTCTCTACATTCTAAACCACCCATAATATTAGATGTCATTTAAAGCTCACATCAAAGACTTTATGCGCAAGGTAAAAGAGGCTGGAATTGCCGAACCCTACCCTGAAGACAACATGAGCGAGGGTTATTATGAAGCATACTTCAACCAAGATGTGGAACACGATTTGACCAAACCCGTGTACTACCCCGGAAGTAGACACTACCCAATAGATGTTCCCGATAGTCCACCAAAACAAGGAATTGAGCCACCAAGACACTCAAGCTACCATCCATCAACAATACCGATGCACCATCCAACAGAGATTCCCACTTACTAACCCTTGGAGATACCACAATACTATCCAACCGGATACCTACCGAACTCTCAACCATCCTCCGAGTGGATGAAATATCTCTCTGAACAACAAGAATGGCATACCGGAAGCTCCATCTTCAAAGAAGTTAGTTCCCAACCAAACAACGGTGAAGGACCGTCCCGTAGACCCAAGATGTGAATAATGATGCCTTCTGAGATTTTCCAAATGCCACCAATAAACGTTGAAACTACATAACCCATGGAGAAAGATGAAACAGAAGAAGAAGAAACCGAGGAAGAATCTGAAAAAGAACCGGAATAAGAGCATCCTGAGAATCCCAACGAGATGTCAAGCTCGATGAATGGATCACTCACTTCCCAAAACGCAAGCTATAGTTCTGTGGATCCGTATGTCCAGCTCCTTGAGAAACTTAGGAATCAAGCTTCGTCAAGCTTCCAACCATTCCAAGGAGAAATTCCATCAATTCAAGAGCAAGCCGACGAGATCCGAGAGCAGAACCAAGCTGCCAAGACCTACCTCTACCTTTCATCTGACATGGACTATGTTCCGTATCAAGAGCCGAGGAATCACTACGAGATGGTGACTCTGGGTTATCGCGACCCACCTCCGCAGTATGCATACCCCAATGTAGTCCCACAATCGTATGAAGAACATCTGGATCGCGCACTGCACGAAACCGACGATTGGAGGAAGAAGGTAGATGAGGAAGAGAAGAAAAAGAAGAAAGTTGGAGAAACACTCCTTCGTAAGTGCAACAAACTAACGAAGGTTGTGAAGAAGTTCTTGAGGAACTGAAGATGGTCGAATAGGATGTGAGATTATATGTCCTGTATGTTATGTATATAAATAAAGAACGTTTGAAACGTTCTCATGTAATGATAGGACAAGTTATATATATCGTTGGAACGATATATATAAGTATGTGTAATATGAAATATATATCCTTGGGATATATATGACTGTATAATAAATAAAAGTGTGTGTTTGATAAAAGAAATGTTGTTAAAATTTCAGACTTAATTGAAAAAGAAAAAGAGGAATATGTCTGAACAAAGTAACAACAATAATGCTCGTAGAGAAAAAGAAATAAAAGATAAGGGGAAAGGCCTCGAAAATGAGAACGAGCGAGAGGAAGAAATTCCTAAAAAATACATAAATAAAATCCAAAAGATGATTAAGCAAGCCATTAGGGAAGAAACCGAGTTTAGATCTCAATCTAGACAAACCAAACATTCCCGATCTGTTAATCCTTCTGTTCATCCTTCGAAATTTGTGAAATCCCGTCTGAAACCCTCTCATAAGGAGGCCAGTTTTCATGAGTCTAACGCCGATGATGGAGTTAGACGTGAGTTCAAGAAATTCAAGATAAGTGGTTGTTCGTTCAAGGATTTTAAATACTATGGACCGAAAGAGTTCCATGGTGACAAGGGAGCTATCACAACCGTGAGATGGCTCGAGGAGATGGAAACTATTGTTATCACGAGTAAATGTTCTGAGGAGGAGAAGATTCAATATTCCGCCCTAATGTTCAAGGGGGAAGCACACGAGTGGTGGAATGCGTTATTGATGAGCAAAGGAAGAGACGTGATGTACTGCCTGTCATGGGATGAGTTTAAGGCCATGGTGATGGGAAAGTTTTGTCCTATGCAGGAGACCGACCAAATCCAAAAGAAATTCCTTAATCACAAGGGTCGATGCAATTTCGCCCCGTCTCCTAAAGTCTGTGAATCCTGTAATCGTACGGGACATGATGCTGCTAACTGTTGGAAGAAGAAGATGACTTGCTTTAATTGCAAGGAAATGGGCCATTTAAGTTTTGAGTGCCCAAAGAAAAAACCTGCTGCTGGTAGTGCGGGTGGAAGTGGCCAAAACAAGAAAGGAAACGCTCGAGTCTTCGTACTCGACACAAAGAAGGCTGCTGACATGCCGGAAACCATAACCGGTACGTTTCTAGTCAACGACACCTATGCTAGAGTTTTATTTGATTCGGGTGCCAATTTAAGTTTTATAGATTATAGTTTCTGTACTCTATTAAACGAACCATTAACAAAATTAGATAAAACTCTAAGCGTCGAGACTGCTAGTGGCAAAATCGTTAAGATCTCCGAAGCCCTTGAAAACGGAAAAATACTTCTAGCTGGTTATATTCTGCCTATATGTTTGTTTCCCATAAGTCTGGCTAGTTTTGATATTGTACTTGGTATGGATTGGTTATCCGATAACCATGCACGTATCATCTGCAATAGCAAATCTGTTGAACTTCAAGCCCCTGATAAACAAACGATTCGAATTGAAGGGGACAAAGACACTGGCCAAGTTAGCATAATTTCTATAATTAGGGCTAACAAATGTTTGAATCAAGGATGTCTCGCATTCATGGCCTACGTCACTGAAGAATCAAAGCCAAAAGAAATCAAAGACGTCCCTATTGTTTCTAACTTTTCTGACGTCTTTCCTTATGAACTTCCTGGAATCCCTCCCGATCGTGAAGTAGAGTTTAGGATTGATCTTATTCCTGGTACTGCTCCGATCGCCAAAGCTCCATATCATTTAGCGCCAACTGAGATGAAGGAATTAAAGAAACAACTCAATGAGTTATTGGAGAAAGGTTTCATTCGACCAACTACGTCACCTTGGGGAGCGCCAATTCTGTTTGTCAAAAAGAAGGATTGTTCCATGAGGATGTGTATCGATTATCGTGCGTTGAACAAAGTCGCAATCAAAAACCGATATCCACTCCCTCGTATTGATGATCTTTTCGATCTACTTCAAGGTGCTAACTATTTTTCTAAAATCGATCTTTGTTCCGCATATCACCAACTCAAAGTTCAAACCGAAGATATTCCGAAAACCGCGTTTCGAACAAGGTATGGACATTATGAGTTCACGGTCATGCCGTTTGGACTCACTAATGCCCCAGCTGCGTTCATGGATATGATGAACCGTATTTGCAAGCCGTACTTGGATAAATTTGTTATCGTATTCATCGACGATATACTTATTTACTCTAAGTCTAAGGCTGATCAGGAAATTTATCTTCGAACGTTACTTGAAATTCTTAGAACCGAGAAGTTATACGCTAAGTTCTCGAAATGCGAGTTCTGGTTGCATGAGGTGCAATTTCTTGGTCACATCATTAACGTTAACGGTATTCAAGTGGACCCCGCTAAGATTGAAGCTATCTCTAAGTGGGAGGTCCCGAAGTCGCCAACCGAGATCCGAAGTTTCTTAGGATTGGCCGGCTACTACCGTAGGTTCATCGAAAATTTTTCTCGTATCGCCGTTCCTCTAACTTCCTTAACTCGTAAGAACATTGAATATGAATGGGGAACGAAGCAACAAGAGACGTTCGATATACTCAAACAAAAGCTCACCCAAGCACCTATCTTGGCTTTGCCAGAAGGTACTGAGGATTTTGTAGTCTTTAGTGACGCATCACACTCGGGCTTGGGATGCGTACTAATGCAACGCAAGAAAGTAATCGCCTACGCCTCTCGTCAACTCAAAGTACACGAAAAGAACTACACGACTCACGATCTAGAGTTAGGCGCTATAATCTTTGCACTTAAGATATGGAGACACTATCTCTATGGAGTTAGATTTACCGTGTACACTGATCATAAGAGCTTAAAGCACATCTTTGATCAAAAAGAACTCAACATGCGCCAACGGCTATGGATGGAAACGCTCAATGACTACAACTGTGAGATCGTTTATCACGAAGGTAAAGCTAATGTTATGGCTGATGCCTTAAGTCGTAAGGAACAAGAGAAGCCAAAAAGAGTCCGAGCTTTACGCCTAGAACTCCAAATTGATCTTATTGAACAAATCAAATCTGCTCAAGCTCAAGCGATCAATGAAAACCAAATCGCCGATGTAAAACGTAACGGCACAATTGACTCGCTAGTCAAAGGTGACGATGGTATCCTTAGACTCGATAATAGGATTTGGGTACCAATCATTGGAGGATTGCGTGAGAAAATCTTGAACGAAGCTCATAAGTCGAAATACATGATGCATCCCGGAAGTGATAAGATGTACCATAATCTTAAAGCAAACTATTGGTGGAATGGAATGAAAAGGGATGTCGCTTCGCATGTTGCGAAATGTTTAACTTGCTTGCAAGTCAAGGCTGAACATCAAAAGCCTTCGGGATTGCTTCAGCAACCCGAACTTCCCGTATGGAAGTGGGAGTTAATAACTATGGATTGCATTACCAAACTCCCAAAGACGACTCGACAACACAATGCTATTTGGGTTATTATGGATCGATTGACGAAATCCTCACACTTTATACCCATCAATGAGTCGTACTCAATGGATATACTAGCGCGTATTTATGTGAACAACATTGTTACCTTACATGGAGTACCGTTGTCTATAATATATGATCGAGACAGTCGTATTACGTCTCATTTTTGGAAAAGCTTTCAACAAGATCTTGGTATAAAGTTAAACCTGAGCACTGCCTATCATCCGCAAACTGATGGCCAAAGTGAAAGAACGATTCGAGCATTGGAAGATATGCTCCGCGCTTGTGTGATCGACTTAGGTGGAAGTTGGGACGACCACTTACCCCTAATGGAATTCTCGTACAATAATAGCTATCACACAAGTATTCAAGCCGCACCATTCGAGGCGTTATATGGTCGAAAGTGTAGAACGCCCGTGTTCTGGTCTGAAACCGGAGACAATCAGTTATTTGGACCTGAGATAGTCCAAGAAACCACCGATAAAATACTACAAATCTGAGAACGACTTAAGACGGCGTGTGATCTTCAAAAGAGTTACGCTGATATACGCTGTAAGCCGTTAGAATTTAATGTCGGTGACAAGGTTTTGTTAAAAGTCTCGCCTTGGAAAGGCGTTGTTCTCTTCGGTAAGAAAGGAAAATTGAGTCCTCGATTCGTTGGACCCTTTGAGGTACTCGAATGAATCGGTAATGTTGCATACCGTTTGCGATTACCCGAGGAAATGCAAGGGATACATGACGTATTCCATGTTTCGAATCTGCGTAAATGCTTGACCGAAGAATCTTTGGCTATGCCATTAAAACACGAAGAAATAAACGAGAATTTAAAATTCATAGAGCGTCCAATTAAAATTGAAGACTCGAAAACAAAGAAATTGAAGAGACGAACTTTGAAAATAGTGAAAGTTAAATGGGACTCGTGTAGAGGGCCCGAATATACTTGGGAACTCGAATCGGAAATGAAAAAGAAATACCCCCAACTATTCTTGTAAAAGCAATCTCGAGGACGAGATTTGTTTCAAGGTGGGGAGGATGTAACAACGTGAAAATTTCGAGTTCAAAGTATCAACTTTCCAACGTCTAGGGACAAAAATTGCCAAATTCCAAACTTAAGGGTAAAAATGAAAATTCTGATTTTTCAACCCATCGCGGTACGCAATGGATCATCTGTGGGACCCATCGCGATACGCGATGGGGCTTCTGACATGTTTTGACACGTGTGCCATGTGGCACACGGTGGCACTGCTTGCTGCCACGTGTCACCACGTGGCAACACTGCCGCCACGTGGAGCGGTGCCTGCCACGTGGTAGACCTATTCTCTCACTCATCTGACCTATATCGCGGTACGCGATATGTCAGCCCAGGGACCCATCGCGTACCGCGATGGGGACCAAAATAATGTCTATAAATAGCAAGGTCCGGGATCTCATTTGATGCATCCAAAATCCAGTACTCCTTTCTCTCTCTAACCTCTCACTAGAATTCCAAGTTCGTATACCTCGATAAATGTGCCTCGATCCCTCGTTTGTGTACTACGTTTCCTTGAAGTGCGTGCCACCCTCCACCCACATACCAAGACGGTATTTGTTAAAATGGCGATGAATCTCGATAAGCGTGTCATCGAGTGTTGAAGTTTGGCATTATCAATTGACGACCAAGAAGATCAAGCGGCGTTGAAGTGCTGCTTAAGTCCCTAGAGTTTCGATACGCCACTAAGGTTAGGCGTAATAATGAATACAATATAATTCAATATTATATTCAAGGCTTAAGCCTTAAGTCAAGGTTATACTCGATACCTCGATAAAAAGAAAAGAAAACATAACAAGAAATGAATGAAAGAAGGAGTATTGAATATTATGGTTGCATATATATGTGTGTAAGTATATATGTATATATTCTTTGTTATGAAAATATTATTTAATGAATAAAGAGTATTCTTAAATAATAAAAGAAAAAGATTACGTTTCTTAGAGAAGAAGAAACGTCGGGTTTTTATTATAAACTAAAGGTTTATAATTTACTTTTAAACTAAAGGTTTTTAAGTAAAAGAAAATGAACTAAAGGTTCATCGAGGATTGAGATAAGACTAAAGGTCTTAAGCTGGATCGTGTATCCGACTAACCAATATTTATACTCGTACTATAGGTTCGAGATAAAGAAAGGGAAAGACCCTTGGACGGTGAGTGAAGCCGATCCTAAAGAAACAAGGTGAATACGCCCCCAAACTTTTAAACTTGTTTTCAAACGAGTCAAAACATGTTATATGAAATTGTTTACAAGAAACTATATGTTCCTAAAAAACCTAGCCCTCAGGCTGTGGTATACGTATGTCTGGATCCTTACATAGGTGGTACTATGCGATGTATGGGCATGATTGCACCACCCTTGGTCGTAGGACGCTCTCCTGCAGGGAGTACGACCTTATGTGTATATTTACGGGTACTTAACTAAGTCGAACACTGTGGTGTTTGTTGAGGTGACCTAGAGTAGAGGCTCTAGTTTATAATGTGTTATTTGACTTTGTTATTCCTAAGCCACGTTGGGCCGAGGCAGGCGTAGTCTCGAGGGGTAATAAAGTAAAAGAAATTATTTTGCGTCAGCGTGTTCACCAGCATTCGTTGCTGACGTATTTTATTACATTTTGCAGGTGAACAAGATTAGCACTTGGAGTGACGAAGTGCTTATATATCCGATGGCTCGGATTTTATTTTGTATAAACATAAATGGTGGTTTGTAAACATAAACAAGTAATCTTTTGTTAACAACTCTAAACGGGTGTTTTAAAATCCCGTCTTTGAAAGTATATATAAAAGTTATGTTTTGATCCTTGAAGTTTTATAAGTCTTCCGCAATATAACGTAACTCTGATCTATTTTCAATATTGGTACCAACTGTTGGGTCGCGCTCCTAGGCCTAAGATGGGGGTGTGACAATACTTCACATATACAATAATTACATCGTAGCATACGAACACTCTAGGCGTTCTTCACATCATTCATCTAACAACCATACTCCCTGATGATACGTTCAATATTCGAAGATCGTTCACGCACCGACAAACATTCATTCATAACATTCATACATACTATCACATAATTCATCATAGCATGCACTTACCATTTAAGTTAAGTGTATTAACGTTCACATTGAGTATGCACACAGCCCCGAAAACATAACAAGGAAGTGGGGCTAGAAACTCACATGTCTCCGGTTTCTTTCTAAGTTAATAGTGATTCCTTACTTCAATTAAGCATGGCTAACTGTATATCAATTACACGTATCAATTTCCCAATCCTATACTCTTCCTTTAGGCTGCACCAAAAATGATTAAGTTTAATAGTCTTGTATTTGAATTCCTTGTATTCGAATGGCATAGGATTAGAATACATTTGTATTCTAATGGCATGTGATTACAATATATTTGTGTTAGCATACATTTGTATTAGAATACCTTTGTATTCAAATGGCATACATTTGTGTTAGCATACATTTGTATTCGAATGGCATATGATTAGAATACATTTGTGTTAGCATACATTTGTATTAGAATACCTTTGTATTCTAATGGCATACATTTGTGTTAGCATACATTTGTATTCGAATGACATATGATTAGAATACATTTTTGCGATTGAGAGCACGACATGAGATTAAGCCTTCTAGAAGTTGTGTTGCCGAAGAATTTAAGAATTTTACCGTTAACGAGCGGGATGCGAATGAATTCATCGAAGCAAATGACTTCGGCACGGTACAAAGATAACCAATCCATGCCTATTATGACATCCAAACTTCCCATTTGCATCGGGATGATATCTATGGAGAATTTATGATTAGAAAGAATGAGAGTACAATCGCGGACGATAGAATTGACGGTGATAGAATTTCCATTGGAGACTTCAACGGAAAACGGTTGGGAAAGCTTGGTTTGAGACACGACAATTTTAGACTCAAATTTCAAAGAAATAAAACTTCTATCTGCACCCATATCAAATAAAATAAGAAGCCAAATTATGGTTCACTAGAAACATACCGTTCATAACATCGTTCGCCACTTGGGCTTGATTTGCATTCATCATAAAAGCTCGTCCTTGACTACCGGGGTTTCCTTGAAGTACTTGAGGGGGAGGAGGAGGTGCTTGAATGGCTTGCATAGGTTGGATGGCTTACACAGGTTGGATAAGTGGTGCATTGAGTTGGGGAAGTTGGGGTTGGTAGATTTGGACGTGGTAGGCTTGGTGTAACACCCCAGCTAAAGCGGAATACACCCGAGTCTGACATACAGATTTTCAGGTCCCCGATTTCAGCTGTATCTTACTTAATCATGTCATAACTCACACAGATTGATGTGTCGACAAGGGAGTTAATGACGGGTTGCTATATTTAGAAAGATTATTGTATGTTAAGGGCGGAATCAATAACAAACATGATAGTTGCAACTAATAATTAGAGGTAGATAACACAAACAAGATTCACTCAAAAGATTTCCATTTATATAATTTTCATCATACAAAGTGGATAATCGATTTAGGGTTTCTTTTAGGAAAACAGCAGTAACTCAATAAATATTATCGTATTCAGCCGCCTATTTTTCCGTGTTGTGTCTCTGTCCTCAAGTGTGCCCTAATTATTCCTTTTATAGGCCTGACACCCTTGGACAGCTTTCATTCCTTCTAGAAACCCTAAATACAACGTACATAATCAAATTACATATTCAAAATAATCTAAGTGTAAAACAAGTCTTCCGGGTAGGCTTTGCATCAATCTTCATTTTCCGAGTACGCTGTGTACTCTGCCATCCTTCAGGATTTGGTAACATAGAAGTGTGCTCGGGATCAGTTTTCGGGTAGACTTTACTTGAAGAGTATTTTACCAAGTAAAATACTCACCGTGTAGACTTCAATCTTCTTGACTTTGCCAGACTTTGTTCGACAAACCCTTACGAGCAACCTTGTTCTTCAATGGTCCAATTCAACTCCTTGCTATAAAATAACTTATTAGCAAAGTGTACTCGGGAGTACTTTTCTTTGCTTGAGTTGAACCTTGCCTGATGTTACTTAGTGATATTTCATTTCAATCATCAAGCATGTTCGGACCACTATTATTAATGAATACCTTGCCCGGTCTTCCAATCACTTGGCTTCATGGACTGGGTTAGCCAAAAGCTTACTCGGGAGTGAACCTTACTTGGCTATGAAGAACAGACTTGCTTGATAAAGTGAACCTTGCCCGGCAATGCACTAATTTGCAAACCTTGCTCGGATAACCACTAAAGAAGACTATTTGAAGATAACCTTTCCCGATAGACAAAATATCGTACCCGGCTAAGTAAAAGCTTGCTCGGATGTCTAAGGTGTGCCCGGATCCATAATTAGCGAATTCTATGGAGGTTGAGAAGATTCCAATCTTCCATGTACCTCATTTTGGTCAAATCTTTTACTCAACAATCTCCCCCTTAGGTCAATTGTTTGACTCAACAATCTCCCCCTAGATTGGAACACCTCAGCTGACCCAAAACATTTCTAAGGTTACTTACACTTAGTCAAAATACACATCAAATCAAAAGTCAAATTACATATTCAAATCACATAAAAAAATTACATATTCAAAAACTGTCCGAAGACATTACAAATTAAGCCTATTCTATTGATCTTGTCTCTTTCTTGCATTATGAACAGCTTGTCTTCAATTGACTATCTCATAAGCATCTTTCATTTTGAAGATATTAAGGGCTTGGTAGTGAGTGTGAATTTTTGGTATAGCCAAATCCCTTATATCCATCAAAGCTTCATTATGCAGGCAGGTCAAGTCTTCATCTTTCTTAATAATCCCCAGTATTTTTCCATCAGAGTTTCTTAGTACAAAATGATCAGCATTCTCTTTGTATTCAATTTCAGCTATAATGCCATTCTTCTGTACTGTGTAGTTGGGGCGTTTCATTCTTCTTCCCAGACTTATGCATGTATTCATGTTAGACAATGGATTCTCATCTCTGACAGTCATTTGATAATCTCTCTCAGCTATATCCATTCTCCTCAGCTTCCCAGTCCTTTTTGACTTGTGAAGTTGGATTGTTCTCCAATTTCTCTTTTCTTTTAAGAATTTGAACCCTTTGTCAGCTTCTTTCATCAAAAATTTCGACAGATCATTCATCTGTCTACCTGCCATTTTGTTTCTGTTTTGATAATCATACAATCTAAGAGTGACCATCCTTTCCAGTTGTTCTTCATTATATTCGCGGAAGTCACTCCTAACAACAATCTCTCTCAATTGTCTACTTTCCATTATCACCTTCAAGGACTCAGTAACATAATCAAAGTACAGTTCTCTAGGAAGATCCACATCAGACTGTGGTCTTATTGTTCTTTGTTGTGCAGAACTGCTTGATTCACCTCTTCCTCCTTGACCTCTTCCACCTTGTGGAAATATTCTTGAAATTGGAGGCCTTAAAGGAATAGACTTCTTTGGTTTCCCAGGCCTTAAGTTGAAAAAACTTTATGTAGATGGCCTCTACCATTTCAGTTGGAATATTGGCAAGTTCAACAACATTTTCTCCATGTTCTTTAAGTTCTAGTAACATTTTTGCCATTCCAGGAGTGTTTGCCAACCCAGCAGGTACAAATCTTCCATCTGCATAGTATCTTGGGTTCTCACCTTCTCTTAAAGCTTTTTCCCGTTCACTCTTTTGAAGACAGAAAAGGTTTTTCAGATCCTCTTTTTCCAAGACATTAAAGTCTGCTTCACTCATTCCCCTTTGATTGATCATTATGTTCCTTAGAATGTTGATCATCTCTTCATTCTCCCAAGGAACAAATGGTTCATCCTCAGGTTCAGGATTCACTTCTTGAGGAGTAGGGGTTTCAACTGATCTGACTTTTTCTTTTGTCTTCTCCCTCAAAGTTTGAATTCTTCTCTTCTTTGCTTGAGGTTCATCAGTTGGTTCAGTCTGTCTGGTAGACCTTTCAGTTTGAGCTCTTTTCAGCTTTTCTTTTCTCTTTAATTTATTATACTGGTCTACCACTGATTCTCTTGACAGGTGCTCAACAATTTCAGGCTTCATACCTCTCTCCAGCAGGTATCCACACATACCTCCAAACTTTTTCTTCAAAGCTTCTGTCTTTTCAAGTTTTTCATCTTTTTACACACTTTTCAATGACCTTTTCTCTTTCACTGTTATACAAATCTTGTAGTTGGTCAAAGTTAAAATGAGACAGATCTTTTTCAGAATAGTTATGCCTTCTGAGATAATCTCTGTATTTCTGGGCATCTTTATTCTTTTGTTGCATAAGCTTCTTGAGAGTATTATTTTCTTCTTCTAATCTCTGCTCCCATTCATCATCATTCATAGCAGCCAGTGTTTCGAAGCTTATACCAAATATTCTTAACTTTATAACCAATGGATTTTTCGTTTTAGCTTCCAACACACTCAGCTCAATGTTTGCCCTATGTTCCTCAGTCATTGTGACTTGAGGAGACACAACATTAGCAGCTTTGACAGTTTTTCCTTGATCATTTTCAGGGTCATCATCATTATCATCTGAATCCTCAGACTCATCCTCTCCTTCAGTTAAATCATTTATTGCGTCAATCTTTGGTTCATCAGAAGGTGGATGATCTGGTTCACTTCTGATTGGCACATCAGGAACACCTTGAACTCTTTCACCTAGTTGCAAGATTTGTAGTGGGACATCCCTTATAGGACTAGCTTCATCTTCTGGTGTTTCAACAAAATACTTGTTTTTATCATCCCACTTGCCCCTCTTAGCAGCTCTTTCATGCTCAGTCTGCTCATATGTCCTCTTTCTCCTCATGCAGGTCTTGGCAAACCTATTGACTTTTTCAGCAAATTATTCATGAAGTTTAGAAAGTCTTTCTCTATTCTGGTTAAGTGTTTCATGAGGCTCAGTCACATTCACCCTTTCTGACCAGCTGTCAGTTGGGTTCTTCTTCAAATATTCTCTTATCTGTTCAGTCACTTTCTTGGCAGCCATTGAAGCAATGGACTCACCAATTTCTCCTTCAATCATTACATCAGTATTCAAGATGGCAGGTTCAGCAGTTTCTGAGGACTTTCTTTCTTGTTGATTCTGGGATTGAAACATGCTAACCACCATAGCCAAAGAGTTGTCTACTTCCTCAACTCTGCTCAAATTAATCAATTCCTCAATTATCTCTTGATCAGCCACATCATAAATGATTTCTTTTGCAAGATTGGCTTGTTTGATCAAGATCTCCTGCTCTGCCATTTCTTCAGGAGTTAAGGATTGGGCCAGTTTCTCCCTTTCCATTGATTCTCTGATAATTTTTTCTTGTTCTCTCAAGGCAGCAGCAGCAGCAGCAATAGCATCATCTCTAAATGTACATCCTTTTCAGGATATGCCTTAACAGGCTCTTCTTTAGTGACTTTTGCTTTTCCCTTATCCAGCCTTTTCTTTAGTTCTTCTTCACTTTCTGGAGGGAAATTATCAATATCTCTTTCAAGCTCATCCATTTCCTCATCATACTCTACCGTCTTGGAGCATTCTGCTTGTTCAGTTTCTAGTTCAGTAAATACTATCTCCTCAGTAGCAGTATCTTCTTCATTTATCACTTCAGTCTCTACTTCTGTCTGTATGTCAGTTAAGACATCAGTAGTTATATTAGTAAGATTATCAGTAGCCACATCAGTGATAGCTACATTCTCTTCAGTAGTTGTCTTTTCAACTCCTTTCTCTTTCTCAACATTCTCTTCAACATTCATCTTTTCAACCCCTTCTTCTGTCTCAGCATTTTCTTCATCACTCCAAGTAACATTCATTATTTCATCATTATAATCATAATCCTGTTCTCCTATGTCTGACTTGTCACCTTCGTACTCATCATCTTCAATTCTCCTCTCATCACTATCCTTCTCACCATCATCATATGCATTTAGGATCAATTTTAGTCCATCAACAGTTTCCACAACTGTTACAGTTTATTCAACATTGATACCAGAGACAGTTGGCCTATACTCATTCTCCCCCTGTTTTGGGGCAGCTGAGGTCTTCTCAACCTCCTGCACCAGGGCTTGAATTCTCATGTTAGCTTGTACCAACTTCTCCAACAGCATCACATTTTCATTAGTTACCTTCTCATTTCTTCTTCTTAACTCAGCATTTTCTAACATTAAGTCCAAATTTCTTTGAAATGTGTCTGTATGTGGGGTTGTAGGTGGTGATGTAGAGAAAGATTCAAACTCAGGTTGTTCTGTGGTGTGAGATTGGAAAATGGATGGTGGTGGTGATTGTGTATGAGGTAGACTTGAAATTAATGGATCAGAATGACTTGGGCTAAATGTTGGTGGTGTTTGTTGTGTTGGGGATGTATGTGTTGAAGTTTCAGGTTGGCTTATGGTTAAGGTTTGTGGTGGTGTGTGAGTGATTTGGTGTGGTTGAGTTTGTGGTGGTGATGGTATAATTGGTTGGTCAATGTGTGGTGGTGACTGTGGTGGTGTTGGAATAGGTTGTTTAATTTGCTCAAATTGCTCCCCCTGATCAGGTGTAACAATGTCCATAGCTACTCCAGCTCCTCCATCATCTCTATTCACATCATCATCTTCATCATCAGAGTCTCCATCATCACTCTCAACATCATCAACTCATTCCTCCTCTGAGCTTAACTCAGGCACTAGCATCACCTTCAAGTCATGGTTTAACAACCATGGCAGGATCTCAAAAGGAGCTTCAGCATTGAATCTATTGGCAACACCTGGATTCTTAATTCTCTTGTAAGTGTCAGGGTTCTGCAGTAGGTGTGTAATTCCCATAGTGGTAGATCTTGTAATTCTCTGTTAAAGATTATCTGCAGTAACCTTGGATATTGTAAGAATCTGTCCTTCTCTGCCTTCTTCATGTTTGATATTAATCCTTCAAATATCATTTTTGAAAAATTGAAGGGTAGATCAAACATAATCCCAACAGTAGCATTTGCCAAATCATGACTCATCAAAGTCCATGATCCTTTTCTTGGTGCAAACCCCTGTATCACATGATGAATGAGGAATCTATACATCATAGGAAACATCCCCTTTTGAAACTGCCCATCATGTACAGTTCCCTGATAACCCATCGTCTCTTCAAAAATTGTCATTAGGTGTGCTGTATTGAAGTTTATATGGTTACGATCATCATCATTCAATCGCAAACATCTTCTGATCATCCTTTCAGTCATATGTATCTCATGGCCAGCAACAGAGGCTTCAATTCGTCGGCCATTTATGTCATCCACAAGTGTTGCAGATCTCCAGAAATCAAGTGAGTGATTTCTGTATATGACAGGACTTTCAGTAAAGGCAAAACTGACATTTGATCGAGCCATCCATGTAATCATTGGTGCCACCGGCTCATTGTCAGGTGTGACTTGCAGAAGTGCACACATATTATGTTTCTTTTCAAAGAAGTACTTGGTATGTTCTTCTTCTGCCATAGTTTTGAACATCACAATCAAACATATTCAAAGTGAAATTAGTCATAAAGTTTAGTACTTTAAGTAATTTCAAGGTAAAAAGATGAAGAAGAAGGAGAAAGAAAAATCATCAAGAACCTGTTCTTCGACAAGTTTATAACCTAAACACATAAACAGAGTATTAGTAATCAGATACATAATCAAAGCCCATTATAGTCTAATCGTGGTCGGAAAACACATTAATGTTGTTTACCGAGTCGGAATTAGAGGGCTGATTCAAGTTAGTGTTTGGATTAAGGTTTGGTTGCGATAAGTCGGTTAGGTTTCTTTGGGAGTAAGGAGTTGCAGTGGAAGGAGAGAGGGGGAAAAGTAATGTTGAAAATTTTGCCTAACTCCCTCTTATATACCTTTTGAAAGTGGGTTTTAAATGCTTTTTGTCATTTTGTGAATTATTAACTGTCACACAGTAACATTATCCACTTGATATATTAAAAACAATATTTATCTTTTAAGTTAATAAAACCTTACTCAGAAAGTTTAATATATCCAAATTCTACTCAGTATACTTCCACTTACAAAGCTTACCCGAAAAATAAAACATCAAACCTTGCTTGGTCAATCAAAGTAATTTAAAGTCAAGACATTATGAAGAAAGCTTACCCGAAATACTAGATTTCTTGATAAATTAATCACAAGGAAAATAATCAAGTATGAAATATCAAATAATCATTCTTACTGGAATCAATTAAGATCCCCATATACATTTCTTGAATAAAAATTAAATTATTTGATCTAGCATAAACCCTAATGAAATAAGAATCATAATCAAACAATCATACTCAAAACATATACATTCAAGCATATTTGGAAATATAGTATGCCCGAACAACATTCTTATGCAAAGTATACCCGAATAATCTTCCTATAGTACAAAGTGTGCCCGAACAACATTCTTATGCAAACAGTGTACTCGGAAAGTCATGTTTTGGAATTACCAAGTATATTGAGAGAACAAGAGTGTACCCGGAATATAAAGTGTGCCCGGAAAACAAAGTTTACCCGAAAACACTTGTAATTTCAAAGAAATCATAAACAAATATTACAGAGCATGTTGTATAAATGAGATTATAAACACATAAAATAGCTTGCCCGAAACACCAAAGTTGGCAATAAGCTTACTAGGAAACACATATTCAATCATCAGGTATGCCCTTACCCAAGGGATTTCAACAGATCAAACCATACCCGAAAATGACAAACTTAAATAAAAATATCTAAGTGTGCCCGGAAAAGTTAACAAATCTTTCCTAACAACATATTCACACAAATCACAAAGCTTACTCGGTGTACTAACTTAAGTTCACAAAGTTTGCTTGGAATAACAATCAGTATAAAAAATGCAAAGCTTGCCCGGAACAAGAATTTCTTGTTAAAAGCTAGCTATATCACATAACCATCTCAAGACTTCAAGCTTGCTCGGAAAAATATTACAACAGTGTACTCTACCCGGAAAGTGTAAAACACTTCAAAGCATGCCCGAAAATCATAGACTTAGTCAAAAATGACTAAGCTTGCCCAGAAAGGTCATAAATAATCAAACCTTACCCGAAATAACATATTCAAACATATTCAACTGTTTTGTGCCTGGAAAGGTTATAAAACATCAAACCTTACCCGAACTTACATATTCAGCCAATTAAAGGCAAAATGCAACACTTTTTGACTTAAACCACTTGTCAAATTTATATCTTTCATTAAAGATCATAGTTTAAGAGCAAATGGTGCATTTAGAGATCAAATTTCAGTTGTGTTTCTCTTCAAAACAGTTTCTTTCTTTAACTGAAAAGATCTCAAGAATGTGATCATATTGACTAAGTAGCTTTCTCAATACTTCACTCTCAGCATTATTATGACAACATAGATAGGTTAACAGCATGTATAAACTTAACATGAATTTCATCTCTTTGGTGATATGATTAAGGTTCAATTTAAGCATAATGCATTAATGGTCAACACTGTGCTATGATGCCTCATATCTCTTCTCAAAGCTTATTTGGCTTTCCCCAGATCACCCCAATTTGACTCCAACCTCCAGTATTTGGTCAAAAACTTGTTTTTGTATGACATAACTTATTGGATCTTTTTGTATTTTTGATTTTCAAACATATATAGAGGTTGAACGTTGGACTTACTGTTAGTTAACAAGCCTTTCATTCAAGATGAGACAGATTATGTCAACATCTTTGTAGTTCTTAGTTGTAACCCTCTTGTTTGATAAAATATTTAAAACCCTTATCAACTTTTGATTGATTTTTTCATTCTTCCCCTTGTTTTTTTGATATTTTCTCAAATTTTCTAACACATGTTCTTTGTCATATTTAAAGATGTTTCATTTTTGGTTGACCAAATAACAACAGGCTTGTGTATGACTGGGTAATCACTTTTCTGCCTATCATTTGGAGAGATTTATATTGAGACATGCAAAGACAACTATGTATCTCCACATAATGATTAGCATATTCATTATGTTTATATCATCTTAGATTTTACATCATCATGGGAAAGCAACCATACATGTTAATGACTTTACTAAGGTCTTTTTAGCCTAATAAATCCATATGATTGGCTATGCAGTCAATGAACTATCATTTCCCATATAAAAACAGTTTAATATTCAATCACCCCAATATCTCTTTATTGGCAGATAAATGGCTATCCTGTTTAACCAGAAGTGGTCAGCAGGACCAAACATACATATGAATATATGTCTTTTCAAAGTCAGAGCTATTGACATAGTTTTAAGTGAAGGAATAAGAAACAAGTCATAATTGCCCCAAATGCATTAATTTTTCAGGTCAATGGCTATCCTTTGAATCTGTTGAGATTCTAGGACCAAACATACACAAGTGCATGTCCTTCCAACTGGGCAGATGACATAATTTTCAGCAAAAATAACTACTTGAGACTTTTCTAAAAAAATCCTTCTTTTAAGCTTCTTCAAAGCTTGAACTGAATAATCTTATCATATCTCTACACCATTAACAACTTGCTCATGTTTTGATCAAAATAAAGTACTTATGCAAAATTCATTAGAAAGTTCCATTTTTATCACTTAATTTTGACATAAAACATATTTTGACATAAACAGTTGCAGCAAATAATCAAATCTTAATCAAACATGATATCATCAAGACAAGTAGACAGTACTAACAATCAAATTCTAACCTATCTTAATAACATCAGAAGATCAGATAAAGCACATATTCAAGCAATTAAGCAATGATGTCAGAAAAGCTTGTTCAAACAAGTAGATCATATCAAGAACACTTATCCTAACATCACAAATGCACATCAACTGATAAACATGCAAACATATCAACCAAACAGTTATATTAACACTTTGCACACTTGATCAGTTAAGGCACATAACAGTTATCACATTCAGTAGCATAATCAGAATCATACTCAAGCATATTCACATAACATTCAATTTGTGAAATCTCTAAATAAAGTAATCAGTTAGCACATTGAGGTACACAATCAAGCACACATCCTTAATACGATTTCATCAGAGTTGATCATTCCCAGGGCTTTCAAAAGAAAGTTGAACCTGGTTCTATCAAGTGGTTTGGTGAATAGGTCAGCCAAATTGTCACTTGTATCAACTATTTGCATTTCAATCAAACCTTTTTCACTACAATCTCTGATGAAGTGATGTCTGATTTCAATTTGCTTAGTTTTAGAATGTTGAATAGGATTTTTAACAGTAAAATATGCAGCAGTATTGTCAATAAGAATAGGGGTGTTCAGAAAATTCAAACCATAGTCCAGCATCTGATTTTGAATCCATAGAACTTGTGGAAAGCAGGTAGATGTAGCAACATATTCAGCTTCTGCAGTAGAGATTGAAATAGTAGTCTGCTTCTTGCATTGCCATGACACTAGCCTTTCACCCAAAAATTGACATCCTCCTGAGGTTGACTTTCTGCTCATGTTACAGCCATCATAATCACTGTCAGTATATGCAATCAGATCAAAAGATTGGTTCTTTGGGTACCAAATCCCTAAATCTGGTCTTCCCTTCAAATATCTGAATATTCTTTTAACAACATTCATGTGGGAGACTTTTGGACTTGATTGGAATCTTGCACATACACATACAGCAAACATGATATCTGGTCTTGTTACAGTCAGATACATCAGAGATCCAATTTTGGCTCTATATTTATGTTCATCCACGGGCTCCCCCTTTTCATCTACAATCATCTTTTCTTTGGTGTCCATTGGAGTTGAAGCAGTATTGTACTCATGACAGTTGAACTTATTCAAGATGTCCTGCACATATTTGTTTTGGTGAATGAATATCCCTTTAGCTTTCTGTTGAACTTGTAATCCAAGAAAGAAGTTCATTTCTCCCATAGAACTCATGCTGTACTTGGACTTCATTACCCCTTCAAACTCCATGCACATTTATTCATTTGTGGATCCAAAGATGATGTCATCCACATACACTTGTAACAGAAGCAAGTCTGATCCCTTTCTTTTGTAGAAGAGTGTCTTGTCAATGGCTCCTCTTGTAAAGCCTTTTTCAAGAAGATGATATGACAGCTCATCATACCATGCTCTAGGAGCCTGATGCAATCCATAAAGGGATTTGTTTAGCTTATACACCCTGTTAGGATACATTGGATTCTCAAAACCTGGAGGTTGAGCTACATACACCTCTTCATCAATCTTTCCATTCAAAAATGCAGACTTAACATCAAGTTGGAACACTTTAATGTTCTTTGAGGCAGCATATGCAAGAAAGATCCTGATAGCTTCAATTCTTGCAACAGGTGCAAAGACTTCCTCAAAGTCTATTCCTTCTTCTTGAAGACATCCCAGTGCTACAATCCTAGCTTTATTCTTAATCACCAAACCCCTCTCATCCCTTTTGTTCCTAAAAACCCATTTTGTTCCAATTGCATATCTGTCTCTTGGCCTATCAACAAGATCCCACACATGTAGGTCTCTGAACTGTGCCAGTTCCTCTTGCATTGCTTCCACCCAACTATTGTCTTTCAGTGCTTGAGCAATGTTGTTTGGCTCTATTTGGGATAGAAAGCAGGAGTAAAGACAGATGTTTGCAATTTCAGAATGACTTC
Source organism: Bidens hawaiensis (assembly GCF_021521415.1). Lineage (NCBI taxonomy): Eukaryota > Viridiplantae > Streptophyta > Magnoliopsida > Asterales > Asteraceae > Bidens > Bidens hawaiensis. The sequence continues at coordinate 64,575 of NW_027496199.1, forward strand.
TTGTAATTCTTTCATGCAAATCTCCAATGATATTTTCAGAAGGATGATTCTTTTCCACATAAGGAGTTTGTACAATCATATCTGTAGACAAATTTGTGTCAAGATTTGTTTCATTGAGATCTGGTTCTTCAATGATCAAATCAGTTTCTGCATCATGAAATTCTGGTGCTTCATCATTATGTTGTCCTGAAGTAGATGCACCATTGTTTTCTAAGTTCAATCTTTGAAATAGATCTTGAAATCTTGCTGTAGATGCAGCTTCTTCTCCACTTGCTTGGTTGCTTGTTTCACCCTCATTCTGAACTTGATCATTCTGTACATCTTGATTGTCTTGATAGTTCTCAGTATGATCATGTTCAAAATTATGATTGTTTTCTTGATCAGGTTCACCAATATCACATGAGAAATTCTTCACAAAAGTATACTCCTTTTCTTTTCTAGCAACCTTCTTCCATAATTCTTCCAAGTCCAATGATATCTTCTTTTTCTCTTCAATTTCACTGGTCTTGTAGAAAGATTCATTAAAGTCTTCAGGATAAATCTTGAAAGACCTTATTAGCTTTTCATGATCAAACAGCCATGTTGTACCATCAACTGTATTGAATTGATTCTCATTAAAAAGATGATGTCAGATGATTCTATAACACTTAAATGGTCTTTCACATATACTCTGTAAGCTTTTAAGTGTATAGAATATCCAATAAAGAAACAGTCTAGGGATTTTGTTTGAAATTTGTTCAAATAGTCCCTTGTGTTCAGAAAAAAACATTTGCATCCAAAGGGCTTGAAAAACTTAATGTAAGCCTTTCTGTTGTGAAATATTTCATATGGAGTTTTGTTATGCCTTTTGTTCACAAGTATCCTGTTCTAAACATAGCAGGCTGTATTTATGGCTTCAGCCCAGAAAGTGACAGGCAGATTAGCATCTGCTAACATGGTTCTTGCAGCTTCAATTAAAATTCTATTTCTTCTTGCTGCTACACCATTTTGTTCAGGAGTTCTAGGAGCTGAGAATTGTTGTTGTATTCCTTTTGCTTCACAGAATTCTTGCATAACTCCATTTTTGAACTCAGTGCCATTGTCACTTCTCATCATCTTGACTTTCTTATTCAACTTGTTCTCAATCATTCTTACACAACCTTTAATCAACTCTGCAGTCTCATCCTTGGTACATAGGAAATAAACCCAAGTGTATCTTGAATAATCATCAATGATCACAAGACAATATCTTTTCTTCCCCATACTTGGTACACTCACAGGACCAAAGAGATCCATGTGAAGTAATTCAAGTGCTTGATCAATTGAGTTGATGAGTTTTGGCTTATGAGTAGATTTGTGTTGCTTTCCTTTTTGGCATGAACTACAATGATCTTCCAATCTGAACTCTCTTGTAGGTAAGCCTATGACATGCTCACCTTTGACAAGTCTATTCATGTTCTTCAAGTTCACATGACAAAGTTTCCTATGCCACAATTTTGATTCATTTTCAGTGGCTTTGGAAACAAAACATGCACCTCCTCTTGAAATAGCTTCTTTTATATTCAATTCATACAAGTTACCATTTCTTGGTACCATAATCATAATCATTTCAGGTGGAATCACAAATTCAGGTTTTAGAATGAAACAGTGTGAATCATCAAAACTGACTTTGTATCCCTTATCACACATTTATGATATACTCAGGAGATTGTACTGAAGACCTTCAACATGAAATACATTATCAAATGAGACTTTCCCATTTGTTAAGATTCCTTTTCCAACAATCTTTCCACCATTCTCATCACTCCCAAAAGCTACTGGACCTTCATACTTTTCTTCATAATTGACAAGAGATCTCTTGTAACAAGTCATGTGCCTAGAACATCCACTATCCATGTACCATATGTCATTTAGAGGAGTGGACTGTTCCTACACATACAAAGAAAATTTGATTAGTTGAGTGATGAAGTGCAAGCCTTATCAACTTGCAGCTCATCAGATTCAGTTTCAGACACAGCTTGAGAAGTGAGTGTTGTTGGTTCAGGATCTTCATGAGTGATTTCTAGATTATCTGAATTATCTAGTTTCATAACCACACTCTCTTGGGGTTTTAATTAGTGAGGTTGAGTTCTGATGCTCAGTATAGTCAGTGTCACACTCCTTTGTCATATAATCCTTCTTTTCACAGTAATCTCTCACATCAGGAAGTTGCTCAACCTTGGTTTCAGCCTTAGGTTTCCAAAGAAATCCTTCTGGTTCAAATCCATGTTTCATCAGAAACTTTTCATCACCAGTGAGTTCTATTGGTTTCTTTCTAGGATATGCATCTTTTCTTGTATTCTCACTGCTTGATGATCCTTGAGAACTATCAAATTTGACAGATTGAGTATCCCTTTTTGGGATTATTCTCAAGGGTTGAGAGCCCTTCTTAACAGTTTTCACATGCTTCACTGTAGATTTACCCTTGTTAACAGGTTTGTTCACATGTTTCTTTGCTTTCAGTGAATGCCCTTGGCTCTTATTTTCTAGTACTTCCTCTTCACAAACCTTTCCCATAGCCAAGTATTTTTCATACTTCATTTTGTAAGCCACAAAGTCTTGTCCATACTTTGTTTCATCTGGGACATGAAAAGGCTTGAATTTGAGTCTTTCATTACATGAGTCTGTATGATGCCCATACTCATCACACTTCTTGCACCAAACCTTTCCTTTGAATATTTCATGTCCTTTTGGTTTCTTGAACCTTTCACTTGGTCTTGGCTCATTGACTCCAATGGTCTTCTTAGATTTTAAACTGTCAAAATCAATTGAGAAGGGGACAAATTCAACTATCCTTATGTCACTTCTTTCCACTTTCCCTTTAACAAAAACAATTTCTCTTATACTCAAGGGTTCTTCCTCAATGTTTTCCCTTTGTCTTGATTTCCTCTTTTCATATTCTTCCATTGTTTCTACTTCTCCAATGTCAAAATCTTCAATGCTTGAGAAAATAGGGTAAACTGGAATAAAGTTTTCACCATTCACATCTTCTTTCACCCTTTTCTTGTTATTTTGCTTTATCATTTCCAATACTTCTTTGCTTGGAGGCCTTACAGCATTGTAGTTTACTTTCTTCATTTCACATATGTCAAAGGACACATGTTGTCTTTTCATTCTTTCATTCTGTTTCTTCATTCTTGATGTGACTAGTGGATACTTTGGAAGTTTATCAACTGATTCTGGTTTCTTATATTTTCTTCCTCTTTCAGCAGCTTTAAGTTCCTCTTCAGTAATTTGATCACTCAAATCACTCAAGTCATCTTGATTCAAGTCAATTGACTCAAGGTCATCTTCAGAGACTTGAGCGCCAATTGACTTTTCTTCTTTCAGTTCTTTCTTCGCAACAAACTCTCCTTCTTCACTCACCTCAACATTCTTGTACAAATCTACAAGTTCTTTGTCTTGAAAGACATCTTTGAATTGTTGTAGATATGCATTTCTTTTCTCTTTATCAACTTTTGACATAAAGTTGTTGTTGAATGGTGGTGGTACTTCTTTGTATTTGTCTTCTTCCTTAACTTGGTTTAGAATTCCACAGATGTTTCCAGTGGAGACCAAGTTCTTCAAGAATTCATTGTCAACTTGCAGTTTTGTGTTCAGTAACTTCTCTTCTATAAACATTTTCTTCAACCCATCAATCTCAGTGGTGAATCTTTTCTGAGCTCTGTAACTGTTTACACAGTCTTCCTCCAAACTTTTCATTCTTTCTTCATTTACCAATTCACTTGCCTCATATGCATTGATGATACTTTGTTTCTTAAAACACTCACTTTCCAGCTTGACTACTTTCATTTTTAGTTCATTGATAACTTCAGTTAAATCAATAGTAGGAGCAGAATGTACCTGAGATGATGATCCATATTCTTTCTCAATTATGGCCATGAATGCCACATTTTCCCTCTTGATATCATCTGCTATGTCTTCTTCATGATTGCTCCAATCAAAATTTCCTTCATGTTGTGTAGTCACTGCCACATTTCCTTGATTTCTTGGTTAATTTTGGTTGGATGGAACAGTGTTGTTTGGAACATTTTGAACTGCTTGAAGGTTTTGATTGTTGTTCATTTGAAAACTTTGATTCTGTTGCATACTTTGATTAAGATTATTCATTTGAGGCTGAAAATTGTTGAAGTTGGGATTGTAGTTGTTGTTGGGATTGAAGTTGTTGTTGAAGTTTTGGTTGTTATTGAAGTTTTTGTTGTTGTTTCTTTGCTGATTTTGCTGGTATTGCTGTTGACCTTTTGGCTGTTGATTCTGTAATTGATTCATCTGATAGTTCCTTGGCAGGTTGAATTCTCTTGCAAAATGTCCTGGCTGTTGGCAATTGTAGCAGATTGCCTTTGACTTGTCAAATCCAATCCTTTCATTAGGAACAGAAACCAGAGATCTACCAGTTCTATTATACAACCTCTTACTTCTCAAGGCTAACATGGCAGCTTGCCACTTTAAATCCATGTCCTCCAAATCATCAGCATCTATCTGCTCAAGATCATCTTGCACTACACTTGTGTGAATTAAGTTCTTTGCAACAAATGCATTATATGATTCAGTGAACATTGAAAGCAAAGCCTATGTATCACTGCTTTGACCATGTCCACCACTAGTGTGAGGAACATTCCCACTTGCCATAGAGGCAGAATCAGTATCATCAATCAGCTACACATTGAATCTCTGTTGGTTTCCTTGATTGCTTGTGCTAACAACAACAAATGATTTTGGAGTATCAGAATTGAGTTCAACAGGTTCTTCAATGATAGGAATCTGCTGCTGATTCTTGGTAGTCAGATTACCCATAGGTGCAATCAATGCATTTAAAACATTGAAGCAGGGTCTTTCCTCCTTTATCATTTCATTCTCTGTCATTTCTATCTCAGAAGCTTGAAGAAAACACACTACATCATCTACTTTTAGCTCTTTGAAGTTGTGCTTTGTGAGGATGAACTTGCAGGCAGTATACCATTCCTTTGGCATAGAATTGAGCAGCTTGGTATTAAGGTCAAAGTCAGTCATGACATAGTCTGTAGTTCTGAGCTCATTCACAATTCCCAGAAACCTCTCCAGAATAGATTTCAACCTTTCTTCTTCTTTATACTTGAATCTTTCTAACTGATGCTTCAATCTTTGCTTCTTGATGTTCTTGAGTTCAACATTTCCCTCAAACATTCCAAGTATTGCATCATACATTGCCTTGGCATTGGGATGATGTGCAACCTTGGTGAGTATCTCCCAAGACAGACCTAGCTTCAACATAGCTAAAGCCTTGTCATCAACCTTTCTCATCTTTTCTCTCACAGCTGCAGTGGCTGCTGGATTTGCACCTTCTTCAACTTCCCCTTGTGGACCATTCTTGATGGAGTTCCACATATCAACATCATTGTAGCAAACGGATGCTTCAAACAAGACCTTCTATTTTGTGAAATTTTCCTGTCCATACAATCTAGGAATCTTGTTAGTGAACACCTCTTGTTCCTCATAACCAGACATTTTGTGAAAAAAAAAAGTAATTCTTTATAAAAACAGAGTTTCAAAAATATTCAGATCTGAAAACCAATAGTTCAAATCTGAGGTGTCTGATTCGATAAGAACATGATTTAAATATAAAGATTAAAACTTTAAATAGAACAAGGAAGAGAAAACACCAAATGATTGTAAATCTGGAAGAAAATGAAGAACAGAGCTGCTGACGTCACTTTTCAATGTAACAGTGATCTGCTTACGTCATTCTTCTTCAAATCTTCAATCAGCAACAATCTTTCTAAAATAGCAGTAATCAGCTCTGATACCACTTGTCATGTCCCCTATTTCATCAGGATCTTACTTAATTATGTCATAACTCACACAGATTGATGTGTCGACAAGGGAGTTAATGACGGGTTGCTATATTTAGAAAGATTACTGTTTGTTAAGGGCGGAATCAATAACAAACATGATAGTTGCAATTAATAATCAGAGGTAGATAACACAAACAAGATTCACTCAAAAGATTTCCATCTATATAATTTTCATCATACAAAGTGGATAATCAATTTAGGGTTTCTTTTAGGAAAATGGCAGTAACTCAATAAATATTATCATATTCAGCCGCCTATTTTTCCGTGTTATGTCTCTGTCCTCAGGTGTGCCCTAATTATTTCTTTTATAGTCCTGACACCTTTGGACAGCTATCATTCCTTCTAGAAACCCTAAATACAACATACATAATCAAATTACATATTCAAAATAATCTAAGTGTAAAACAAGTCTTCCGGGTAGGCTTTGCATCAATCTTCATTTTCCGAGTACGCTGTGTACTCTGTCATCCTTCAGGACTTGGTAACATAGAAGTGTGCTCGGGATCAGTTTCCGGGTAGACTTTACTTGAAGAGTATTTTACCAAGTAAAATACTCACCGGGTAGACTTCAATCTTCTTGAATTTGCCAGACTTTGTTCGAAAAACCCTTACGAGCAACCTTGTTCTTCAATGGTCCAATTCAAATCCTTGCTATAAAATAACTTATTAGCAAAGTGTACTCGGGAGTACTGTTCTTTGCTTGAGTTGAACCTTGCCCGATGTTACTTAGTGATATTTCATTTCAATCATCAAGCATGTTCGGACCACTATTATTAATGAATACCTTGTCCGGTCTTCCAATCACTTGGCTTCATGGACTTGGTTAGCCAAAAGCTTACTAGGGAGTGAACCTTACTTGGCTATGAAGAACAGACTTGCTTGATAAAGTGAACCTTGCCTGGCAATGCACTAATTTGCAAACCTTGCTCGGATAACCACTAAAGAAGACTATTTGAAGATAACCTTGCCCGATAGACAAAATATCGTACCCGGCTAAGTAAAAGCTTGATCAGATGTCTAAGGTGTGCCCGGATCCATACTTAGTGAATTCTGAGGAGGTTGAGAAGATTCCAATCTTCCATGTACTTCATTTTGGTCAAATCTTTGACTCAACAATCTCCCTCTTAGGTCAATTGTTTAACTCAACACAGATTGCTCAAAACACATGTGACACTATTAAGTAACAATATTATCACTAATTAATTTACACATCAAGTACACAAGTTTGTAACAATAAATACAAGAAAAATACAAGAACAAATAACAACTTGTCCATTTATTAATATAACCTAAGTTCTAGTGTCTTCTCCGTTTCATTCTCTAATAATTGTACCTGTAACATATATATATATATATAAAATAAAGTCAACTAAATGAATAGTTGGTGAGTTCACACAAGTTTTGATATACGTACATAAAAATTATACAATTCCATGAACAAGTGTAAATGAGCAATTAAGGTCCTTTCCAACTAGGATTATGCACCAGCGTACTCAGATAAGCGCAAGTAAGGTCCTTTCCAGTTGGGATTGTGCACCAACGTACCGGGATAATGAGGCCCTTTTCCACTCATAACAATAAATGTCTTGAGCGCAAAGGAGGGGCGTATGATCATAATACATTGAAGTAATCCATGTGCAAGTAATTTTGAGCATGTAATAAGTAAACACACAAGTCCATGTAACGAATTGTAGTTTGTAAATAATAAATAAAAGAAATTGAATTGTTGATAAGATATATATGCTACCCCCAAAATTGTTAAAATGGTAAAAAGGGGGTGTAAGAAACTCACCTTGAAGTTGAAGACAAACTGGAAATAAAACCGAAAGTGCGTAAAACGAACTGATGCAATTGAACTTCATAACTAAAATTAAAAGTACAAAATCAAATATTAACTAACGAGTTATGTAAAGTAAATAAATCTATAGCTGGAAATTAGAAGTGTTGAATGTATATTTTATTATGTAGTTGGATAATATTTTTATCCGTTAACGAATTTTAACGAATTAATATCTTAATAATAAATTACGAGGTTAATATCGAGTTTGAATATTATAACTTTTATAGGATTTTGATGTTAACGGTATATTTTATTTTGAACAACGAATATTTTAACAAAGTTTAAAGTTTACGAACAAAAGTATATATATAAATAAAATATGTTTTACAAGTTAAAACAAGACTTGACGAGTTTGAAAATTTATAACGATTATGAACTATGGATCTTTAACGAAGTTTTATTTTGAAAATAATTTCGTTAGCGTATTATAAAGTTTAAGCAATAATAACTATTTATAATATTAATCGATTTCTAACGAAAACTTAACGGAAACGAAAATCGGGTTTTTAGGTGAAATGTGATGAATATAATTTATAAAAAATTTTACTCAACTTAAAATAATTTTATAGGATTTATGTAATATTTATAACTTTTATTTGGTTTAATATATAATAGAAAATGTTTAAAAAGAAAACTAAAAACTAAAAACGGTCTGACCCGTGTTTAAACCCGGGTCCTCCTATTCACACAGAAGTGAACTAACCAGTAGACCAGATTGCTTGTTTGTTGAAATATCATAAACATGAATATTTAAATTACTAATATTCAACTTCATCTTCTTCATACAAACCCTAGCTTTTAATTCGTTCATTTGGTTCCATGGTTGCTAAATATTTGTTAGGGGTTTTGTTAATCGGCTCAAAACGATAACAATTCATATAAAAATTATCTTGTATCGTTACGAATTGACAGAGAACCATGGGTTAGCCGAAACCGAAATAATAAGAACGAATTCGAGGTTATAAATAGTTGGTTTGTGAAATGTTATATTCGAAAAACTTTTAGGAGAAGATTATCATCCTATTTATATGTTTTATTGAATTGATTAGTGGTTAGTTTGAGTTATTAGTGTTTTAATTATAATACGATCGGTTTGGTGATTAGTTAGAGTTATTTAGGTCGTTAATGACAAAATAAATTATTTATTAATGTTTAATATTAGTGGAGATGATGTGTTGTAAAACACACTTGTTTTTCGTACCTTTTTATCATGTTTTAAGTGCTTAATTGTATAATGCATAATAATTATGGCTTGTTTTTATATGATCTTACAAAGTTTATTATTTGGTGTAGGTGACGAGTTTTAAAAGAGAAAAGGTTCGGGTTTTTGAAGATATTGGATGCCTTTATGATCAAGTTAACAAGACCAAAGCTCAAAGCCCGACCCAAGCCCGCTAGAGAAAGCCTTACATGTCTTAATATATAACATAACTTAAAAAAAATAAAACCCTAAGCTAGTTGGCTGCTCTCTTTTTCCGATCGGACATTAGAAGAAGAAAGAATCAAGTTGTTTGTGTCTTTGGTCGGCTAATTATAAGTTTCTCAATTGTTTTGTGTTGGGTTTAAGGATACACACAATATATTTGTGTGGTGGGAATTGATTCCCACATGAGGGATCACAAAAGCAACCAAGAAGAATAATTAAAAACCTAAGAACCCTTAGCAGCTCCGATCGCAATTCTGGACAGCAAGCAAAGAAAGAAAAAATTATTTTGTGAGCGTCTTGGCAGCTAGGTGAGGAAGGAAATCATCGAGGGTGACTTGGTACAGCAGCTAGGGACCTTAATCACTCATAATCTCAGCCATAATATTAAGTAATACATTCATAAACTTTATGTTCTTGTTCAAGATACTTAACTAGTTGAATTGATCTTTTATGTTGGATTGTTTTGCAAATAACTTAAAGATTGACTTGTGTTTGATTGTTCTTGATTCTTGAATGAGTTTACTTATGTTTATGTTGAGTTTTATGATGATTAACTTAAGTATTTGCTGCTGTCCAAAAATTATGTTAGCCTAAATTTGTTAGTTCTACCTAGGTTAGATGATTATTGTTAGGTTTTAGCAAGTAATATGGATTGTTGATCATCATGGCTTGAATTGTCAATGAAAAGTTTGGTTTAACATTGAATTAGGTTGTGTTTAGTGGCTGCGAATTTATTAATTATACTCATATACCTCTTTCTTTGATTGATTGAATCGGTTTTGATTGATTTTAGCTTGTTTGAACTCTTTACTTGGTGTTTAGGGTTTGTTTGCGGGGTGATAAACCGTAGGGTTTAAGTGAGTGTTTTAATTGAATATAATCAGCGGGTGAACACCTTCTTAGAGACCGAGAGGTGATAGGAAGTAAGGTCGTCTCATAGCTTTTACTTGTTAGGATTAAGATCGCGCGAGAGCGGGTTGGGTTCTTGTCGGGTTTGGGTTTTGAGCGATTAGTTGATCTAGTTTAAGTTGAACTAAATTGTTCCTCTATCCTTGGTTGCGTAGTATTCGTCTCTATTAGGGTAGTGTGTCGGTGAGACCGAGAGGAGAGTCGACATTAGAACACTTTAACAGTTCGTTTCCCGGTTTGTTCTTAAAATCAACTAAGTGTAAGTTAGAGTTTGTTGGTGAGACCGAGAGGTGATCTAGCTTCCTTGAGTGAACCTTAGTTGTGTCATCCTTAGGAACCGGTGTCGTGAGAGTCTTCAATCCATTACCTTATTATACCTTCAATATGATTCTTACCTAGGTAGACGTTTTTCTCCGATTGCAGTTAAGCTTCCAAGTTTCGTCAAGAGTTTCATTAAGTTTAGTTAATTAATTTAGTTAAAGTAAGTAGTTAATTATTAAAAATAATTTAAATATTATTAGGTTAGTCTTGGTTAGGGTTAAGTACCATAAACGTTTTCACGTGTCCTTGTGTTCGATACTCGGACTTCATTAGTGCTATACTATTAGTGATCGGTACACATGCCGGTTTTGTGTGGTTTCTTTAGAAGTCTTGTTTAATAAATTTAAAGCTTAGTTGTGAGAGCATCATTATACACACATCAGGAGACGACGTTTGGGTTAAATAACGGATTGAAATGATGTTTAAATCGCGATTGTTGGGTTTTCCAGCGCCGTTTCCGGCCGCCGGAAGTCTCGTCGGAAAAACGAGATGAGAGTTGGTGTTGCTGCTGCATGTTTTCATTATTATTATTGTTGTATTATATTTTGAAATGCATTTACACTTTCAGACACTAGACTTTCATTTTATATTTAAAACATAATAAAACTTTAATTACCATTTGAACCTTATACTTTTAGATATCATATAAGTGTAATAAAATGTTAGGGATTATTTACTTGAACAAAAAGACTAGTAATGAACGGATAATAACTTAAACCATCGGAAATGTTATATTTATGGTAAACAAGTGACAATAATACGTTGAAGCAATAAACATGTCGATTTAACGAATACAAATGTATAACAAAAAACGAAGAATGTCACATTAGATAAATATATATATATTAATATACTAGACGGGTGCCCGCGCGATGTAGCGGGAGTTTGAACCTGTTAATCACGTACAAATATAAGTGTTTATGGTTCGGTTTAAAACCTTGAAATCGTTTAAATCGGTCATTGGTTTGACTTCTTTTTTTCTTTTCCTTTTTTACTTTCGGTTTGTTGGCCGGTTTCAAAATTTTCAAAACGTAGTGAACGGTTGGTTCACGGTTTATATCGGCAACCAGCCATATGAAACCAGAAAAGACTGTAAATTAACCTAATTGCCATATGATTCCTTTTGTAATCTTTGTTGTTATTATTTCAAGTCCTAAATCTTCTATTAAATTTACCATTTATGTGGCTAAAATTATCATTTTTATATTTATGATCATCTCAAGTATCATATTATGTTGGTTTTTAGTTAAAATTGATGGTACATTTAAATTATTAATTATTTTAAACTAAATTTATTATTAACGTTTAAACTGTGAAACCAAACTGGAACCAGGCCGTTGTAACGATTCGGTTTCAACTTTCAATGGTTGAGTTTGGTTTTAGACGAAAAAAATCAGTATTAACGATTGGACTCACAAGTTTAACTTAAAAACCATCAAAACCTACACTGAACACCCCTACGTAACATATTAATTTATTTAAAATGAAAAAAAATTACAACAATATCATATCCAAATTAAAGAGAATAAAATGCTAGTTTTTATGGTGCAATTTGTTTATAAAAATATTAATGTATGAAAACGCTATAGTCGTTTAAAAATCATGGGTGGGAAGTTAGTTTACAAGTTAAATTAAAAACATAATATGGTTAAAGATGAGGGACCAAACTTGTAAGTTGAATGGATTGTGTTTAAAAGACATGTTTACCCTTACTAACACATGTATCTCATGCTTTAAGTGTTGTAAATTACATCAAAATGGGTGTCTTAATTTGCCCATGTCTCATGTATTATATATAGTATAGATAGATATGAACGAAAACCGAAAATTTTAAATGGGTCGGGTTTTCGGGTTTGAAAAGTAACGAATGTTACACTCGGGTTTTGTAGTAGGGTACGGTCATGGTTTGGGCTTGGTTAGCATAGGCTAGGCGAGGGCAATTGTTGCGAAAATGGTTAGGATCGCCACAATTGAAGCAAGTTCGGGGTTGTTGGGGAGGGTTTTGTGGGTATGGTGCATAACGGTTTTGGGGATTTTGGGGAGTGGTTCTTGGTTGGTTAGGTTGGGTTCGTTGTGCGGATCGACATGTGGTGTTGAGATGACCTAAACGGTTACAAAGAGTACAATGGCGACAAGGAAAGTGTGATGGGTGGTGACGTTGACAATTTTTGCATAATGGGAAAGTACCGGTATAGGGTTTTCGGGTTTGTGGAAGAGCTTGGCTTTGTTGTTGTGGTTGGGGTTGGGTAACGGCAAAGTTTCAGTGATTGGTTTTGGGTTTCTTTTTGTTGTTGTTGTTGTGGCGGGAAGAGTTTGAGTAGTTAATGGCTTGAGGTGGTGGGTCAACTTTGGCTTGAGGTGCGGGTTCGGTCTTGCTTTTCTCACTTGGTTTCTTGAGTGTTAGGGTACCCGCCTTCACATGGTTTTCCGATAGCGCACCGGCTAGAGTGATGGCGTCCTCAAGGTTTACGGGTTTGCTACTCATTACTAAGTCCCGGATTTGCATAGGTAGACCCTCAATGTATTTAACAAGTTCACGTTCAGCCGAGGTAACCAAACTGCGACGATGCGTTTGATTACCAAATGCATCAAACTGGTTAGTTTACTTTGTAAACATTACGCATACGAGTAGTTTATATGTAGTTAACTCGTCGTGACTAGTTTACTTTGTTTACATTCCTCATACGAGTATTTTATTAGTAATTAACTCGTTCGGATAAGTTTACATGATTTACATTACCCATACGAGTAGTTTATAGGTAGTTAACTCGTCGTGTCTCGTATACCTTATTTACAATCCAATACGAGTAGTTAGCTAGTAACTAACTCGTCTCGGCTAGTACTTAACTCGTCTTGATAAGTTTACCTTAATTATTCATATTCATTTGATGACAAAGATATATTCAAATCCGAAACAAACCCCACTAATTTCCCCATTTCATTTTCGTTTGTAAGTAACTCATTCGACATCAAACTTTGTTTTGCAATGTCTCCATTGTCATCCTCAACAACGTAGATATAAACGACTTCATTTGGTCTTCCTTTAGCACGTTTTAGAAAAAGCATCATGCCATAGTTGTCGTGTATATCCACCAGATATGAGTAATTACAGAACTTATAAGATAATCGTTTAGCATGACATATTTTAAAACGACCAGTAACAAAATTTATAAACTAACAATAAACGAACATCAATGATAGAGATACGCCTTGCCGCCCACAATCAAACGGAACATACTCAGTCGCTCCTTTTGTTTCTTCCCACTTTACGCCGTAACAAACTACAATATTATCAATTTCCTCCTCCATTGATGTGCGGGTTCAAAACAATAAGACATGACGTTTATATAAACCCAACAACTTCAAAACAACATTGTAACGACTAGTTTAGACTATAAAGTAATGAGACGACTAGATTGTTACGTTAAACTAGCCAAGACGAGTTAGTTACTAATTAACTACTCGTATTTGAATGTAAACAAGGTAAACGAGAAACGACGAGTTAACTACCTATAAACTACTCGTATGGGTAATGTAAATCAGGTGAACTTATCAGAACGAGTTAATTACTAATAAAATACTCGTATGGGGAATGTAAACTAATCAAGACGAGTTAACTACATATAAACTACTCATATGCGTAATGTTTACCAGGTAAACTAACCGGTTCGATACATTTGGTAATCAAACGCATCGTCGCGGTTAGTTTGATATACTACTCGTGACTTTTAAAGTTTTAGAATCTACTTGTCGCGACTAAATGATTTCTTATTTACTCGTGGGAGTTGGTTACGAGGCTTTAAACTTATTTAATCTTTACGAGTAAATGATTAGTGAAACTGGTCGTTACGATTAGTTTATAGACACGTGACAAGTTTTAATTGGTTACACAAACTACTCGTGGGTAATCATAAACTATTCATCACGACTAATTTATAATACCTATTTTGAGAATTTGTTGAAAATGACACCTAAAATCTGAAAAACGTATTCATAAACGCTTATTTAGGGAATTTTTTCTTTTAAATAATACATTAAAGAATAATATAAAACATTACATCTTTAAATACTATTAAAGCAATACAATGTGGACACATGACCTTATTCTAGGATGTCCACATGTGCAATCCAATCAACATGTTTCCATTCTCATGTGCTCTAATATTCTGCCACGTGTCATCTCACACACTATATTTAAACCTTAGAATTTTCCACCTTAATCATTTTAATCTCTCTCTCTCTCTGCTTACTAACTCCACCATCCACCATTTTCTATATTCCAATAATGTAGATCGAGATTAATCGTTTTCCGGTAAGGTTATATATTATACTTTAATGACCAACAATGTTATATGATTTTCCAGCAAGGTTATATCTTTTTCCGGCAACATCATATTTTCTTCCGGTTATTGTAGATCTAACCTTTTTTATTTTTATTTTCATTGTTAACTGATTTTTTTAAAATCAATTTAGGTTCTAAATCAAAAACGACGATGAAGCTAATATTTCTACGTATTTACGTTATTCCGGTAAGTTTTCCGTTTATGTGTTATACCTATAACAATGAGTGTTTTATATTTATTTGAAGTTTAATATTTTTCCTTTTTTTGTTATACATGTTTTTCTTCTAGGTTCTAAATATAAATCAGCTTCATCCATATTCAGTATCATTATTTCGTTTTTCCGGTAAGACACATTTAAATTATCCGGTTATAAACTATAATTCTAATATTCCATAATATCAATGTTATAACAAACTTATTTCAGGTAATTTACCCGATTGATTTACGAAAAATTTTATTTTAGTTTCTTAATAAAAAACGGAGATACCATGGTTATTATCATTATTTGTTATTTTCCGGTAAGACATTTAAATTTTTCGGTTATAAATTAAATATCAAATGTTCCATAACATAAACATTAATATTTTACTTTATAATTTCAAGTGAATGTCATGAGTCATACAACCTAATTTCAATTTAAATTCTACGAAAAATCCGAGATACCATGGTCATTCTCACAATTGCGTTTTTCCGGTAACACCTTTAAAAACATCCTGTTATTAATTATAATTTAAATAATCCATAATATCAATATTAATATTCGATTTTATTATTTCAGGTTATTATCCCACTCATATTATCTAATTTCACGAATTGAGGATGACTTTATAAGATGCATTTTTTATATTGATGCATATTTATTTTTTGAATAATCATGTATATTCATGTACATATTTAATTATCCCATTAATACAATTTATTTAGTTTGACTTTCCTTATTTGTTTAAATAACCGAATTAACATGAATATTGTAATTTAAATACTTTAATTATCCTAACACTTTAATTAACATCAATATTGAATATTGACTTTCCTTATAAATAATGGTCCATAATAATAATGATGATTTAACTACAATATATTATTTTATATATATTTAAATTTTAACTATATTTTAAAACATAACTTATATTACCGTATTTTTATAATTTACAACACTATTTGATTTCTATTTATATTCTAATTTAAAAAAATTATTATCGTTATAAAATTGATCACCATATATAAGTATATGCAATGGATAGTTATAAAATTGATCACGCACTCAAATTTGACCTTACATATTTAAGGTCAATGCTTTGAATATGGTAATTCTAAACAATTTTGGTATATGATTAACCATTAATTTATAATTAATGATCCATAATAATAATGATTTGACTAAAATATATTTTTTATATACATTTAAATTTTGACTATATTGTTACATTTAAACAACTTAATTTTATAATTAATGATCAATAATTTAAATAATAAGTTGACTAAAATTTTCAAAGATAAGTTATATTACCTTATTTTGATAATTTACAAAACTATCTAATTACTATTTATATTCTAATTTCAAAATTTTATTATCGTTTTGTAAGGGGCCGTTACCGGTACCTCACATTTGGACGTTGGATTTACTCATAAACACAGTTCTAAATATCAGAGTTAATTAAAACATTCGCGGAATATTAAAAACTTTCATAAACATTACAATCCAATCCATAACTTTGTCTTTAATGAACATATTGTCTTTCAAATCAAAACATTAATTAAAAACGTCTTAGGTCTTCAGATGCCAGACTCTTATTCTTCTGCCATGTGCATCCGCTCAAGCCAACTGTCTCATTCTTCTCACTTGCGTGCATACTAAAAGTCAGCTACGCTGAGTGAGTTCTAGTTAATCATACCACATACAACACATTCATAACTACATACTTTCGTACATACTTCATACTTTCATACTTGCATAACCATACCTTACGTTTTAAAGAGCATTACGCCCTATAACCTTTGCATATATTATTAGGGTATGCAACCCTTTAACCTTCGCATATATTATTAGGGTGTGTAACCCTTTAACCTTCGCATATATTATTAGGGTATGCAACCCTTTAACCTTCGCATATATTACTAGGTTATGCACCCCCTTTAACCTTCGCATATATTATTAGGGTATGCAACCCTTTAACCTTCGCATATATTAGTAGGGTATGCAACCCTTTAATCTTACCTTACCTTTCATTATCATATCCATACATTTAATACCATACATATCATAGCCGTACATACTTCCTTATTCACATACACATATCATATATACTACACTATACTTGCCTTAACAATACGTGCAATACCCGAAGGTCGTTCACGTACTGTCAAGCATACATACATAACTATCACAATCGTCATTAAGACATAAACTTACCATTTAAGGCAAGTGTATTAACATTCACATCGAGTATGCACACTGTAACATTCTTCAATTTTCGGACTTATTTAATCAAACGTTTGTGACTTATTTTATAAAGATGAATTATTATTACTATTATTATTACTATTATGAATAATTATATTGTGGTTATCAATACATAATATAGATTAAGCTTATTCTCCAAGTTATCTTTTCCTATATAAATATCTCATGTATTTTACACCATATTAATGAAATCTTCATCTTTCCCCCTACATCTCTTTCTCACATGTTTGGCTATTAGGCTTGTTTCACAACACGTTATCAGCACGAGTTGCTTAATGAATATGCATCACACGTCAAAAGGTATGTTGGTATTATCTAATTAGCATATCATTGTTATTTACACTCTCAAACATAAACCATGTTGTAAGTAATACAATTTGTGTTTGTGTTAGATATTTGTTTTGTTGAATCGTAAATCTTTCAAAATAATTCATATTGCAATTCATACAATCTTAGGTTAAATCGAGATTTATATTTTATTTTAATACGGTTGTGTGTTATTTAACAAATCCATAATATCGATCTTGACTAGTAATCTCGTGATTGAGCCGTAAGTCATTAATGTCGATGTCAGTTTGAAGCAGTTCTCTATAGCTCATGTATCTTCATAATTAGTTATATTTTAAATATTATATAGTATATGAAGATGTATATGTTTTATATGGATGAAAATTAACGACAAATCTTTTGTTAGTATTACATTATGAACTGCTATTTGATTTATTAGAATTATAATTGATATAAGATTTTAGTTAAAAATATATAACCAATATATATTAGCTGATAAAAAATTTTGATATAAATTAGCCATTTTATTGTCTACGGTTCTTGAATCTTATTAGTTGAGTATGTGATCATATATATTAGTTTTTTTGTTGTGGATTGTCGTTTTCTACCATTGTTTATAATTTACAAGTCAGTCATATAGTTATGTTATATTGTAGTACACCCAAAGCCTATTAACTGATATATTATCGTGGTTGCCTTGAAAACAAAGTTTTCTTTATATATAAATCTGACTTTAGTAAATCATAAATATATATAGGCCAACTCCTTAAGATGAATATTTATTTGCAGAAGATTTTTGTAAATTGATAAAAGATCTACAAAATTAGAGAAGATTTTTGTAAATTGATAAAAGATGTACAAAATTAGAGATTTATTGACTTGATTTTTTTAAGATGATTTAGTGATCTAATAAATTTGAATCTTATACTATATATAATTTTATAATAACTGTGAAGATATGGTGTCTAAATAATTATTTTTGGAATGTCGTTTTAGTGTTAAGAAGCTAAACCTCAAATTTGATCAACTTTTTCTAATCCAATTTATGGGTCTGGTTAATATTTATGATTAAAACTCTTTCAAGAAACCAATAAAGATGTTTTGTTTAGTTTCTAACACGTATGGATGGGTATGCTCTATTTTAAAGGACTTGTGCATATGTTTTTTGTTAAATTAATTTGTAAGTTTCTTGATTTGTTACTTTTATTTGGCCTTTGCATCCATCAATAAAATATGAGGAACAATATTTTCAGAAACTTTATTATAACCCGTTTTATCGTTTTATATAGTGATATATTACTGCATCATGTATTCATGTATAATTTTCTATAGTGTTTATTATATGTACGGTCAAATTAATGTTATGGTATATTATCACTATCATGAACGAGTATAAACATGCTTAGATATGACACTCAAAGTTTCACACTCACTAAATCTCATTATTGAAGGTTATAAATAATTGCATGATAAATCTTTGCATAACTCATTCATGTAATTACTTCTCACTACTTGTTATATGAAGAGAAGATTATTATGAGGAAACACAAGATAAAGACCATTATTCATTTGTCAAACCTCAAATATGCTCATGAAGTAGCATATCATTAAAACGTATGAAGGGTTTGAAATGATTTTGTATCTATGTCCGAGAAAATTATGAATAAACCATGAAAAGTGTTTGTTTTATATCATTCCCAGAAGTAAATATGATTATGTATTGATCATTGAGATCATGGACACAATTGAAAAGTTGTAATGATGATTATATTAATAACGAGATCGACCATTAAACGTATAATAATGGTCATGCTAATAATGAGATATAAAGGGATTGATAAAATATGAGTACAAAGTGTGAAAATATAAAAGTGATATAATATGATCGTTTGAAACGATATTAAGTAATTCTCTTATATTTTAAGGTTTTCTATTAAAGAAGCATAATACATATGCGATCATAAACCTGAAGTTTATTGATCATGATTATCTAATGGCATGACCGGTTAGACCACACCGAGTCAATAATGTGAAATTTATTCAAGAACCAAAAGATTGTTCCTAATAATTATACATGTAATATTGCTCTCTAGGGGAATTATATAACCAAATGAAGGAGGGTGTGAATCCCTAAATGTCATGGAATTGAGAAAAGGATACACATATCCTAAACATGATACCATTTAGTGTTTTCAAAATCGATGCATCGTCTAAATGGTTATCAATTTCACAACTTAAAGTTTGTGTGATTTGTGGCTTAGCTAATGAGATAGCAAACACAATATTCTGGATTTTCATATTTATTTTTGGTTATAATAATGAATTCGATTCCCAAGTTATTAATAATCATTGGGATAATTGTTGAACTCTATATAGATTATGTTCACAAATAAGTTGCTTTTGTTGTGAGACAATTATTGAATGTCTACAATTGATTTCAAAGCAAGTGATTATAAGAGCAACAATTCATGTTTGCATTTGGGTACATGTATGTTACATACAATATCCTAATTCACATCAAGCCAATAAGTTATAATAATTACTCCCAATTAAAGTTGGTTTTTGGTCAAGAACCGATTATTTATCATCTAATATTTGGTGTGTGCTACATATTGAAGATAATCCACCACAACACACAAAGATGAGACCACAAAGGAAGTTGGGAATTTATGTTGGGTATTAAATATTATCTATTATTAAATACTTAGAGCCATTAGTGAGATATATTTGTTTATGGCTCATCGGTTTTCACTTTAGTCAATCAACATTCCCAACATCAGGGGGAGATATAAAGCAGTTGGAAAACAAATTTAGTTGGAATGAATTATCATTAATGTCACACCCTCAAAATCCACTAACGGAGTTTTACCGTCAGAGGGTGTGAACTAAAAGGATCGGAATCATTAGTTATAATCAAACCATAAGTAAAGTTTTCAACCCACGAAAACATTTAAGTGTAAATAAGTGCGGAAGCGTAAAATCATAAACCAAGTGTTGCGTCACGTAGGACGACTTAAAACCCAATTAATAACAGTTTAAAAATAAGTTTGCAAAAACGATAGAATTCAAGGTAATGCATGATCCTATACCGCGCGCCCGCCTCGCTACCTGAGAATAACATACTAAAAGTGTCAACACGGGGTTGGTGAGTTCACAAGTTTATATAAATAAAGCGTTTGCGTTTACGTTTTGCGTTTGCGTTACCAGATAATGATAAAACAATTATATATCTATAGGTAGCTAGCTTATAAAACAAATATGACTAAGTGTTCGACACCGAAGCTGACTGTTTATCAATTGCCTTGCCACCATGTCTATCCAGACCATGGGAAATGTGTTAGCCAAGATTACACCCGCTCGACCTCCAGTCGAGTTTAGCGTTGGGTGGGGTTTGTCAAACCCAGTAGTACTACTCAACAATGACTCGCTATTATCCAATACTAAACGATTCGATGTTATGAAGGACTTTAGTTGTTTCGTTTGCCACTTAGCCTTTACAAGTGATATATAACTAAATAACAAAATCTAAAGCGTTTCGGAGTATGTATTCTCCCCCAAGTAAAAGCGTTTAAAAGAGTTAAAAGGGGAACGTGAAACTCACTGTTTGCGAAGAATTCAAAACAAGTCAACCTAGAGATGCGCGTAACAGAAAATCCTTACTAGCGTTCTAAAACATGAATGAGATTTTCTAAGTGTTGGAACTATTATTGAGTCTCTAGACTCGGCACATAATACCTATGCATGAGATACGTTTCGTGTTTCGTTTGTGAATTGTGTGTGTCTCAACAAACACATTGGTGATACGTTACATGTGTGAACAACTACTTACGTGTCAAGTATTAATATTGTACATTACTAGCAATTATCCCCACAAGGGCAATTTAGTCAAAACATAGCAATTATCTAGCAACAAGGGCAATTTAGACAGATTTCTACTTGAAAGATTACTCTATTCAACAGATCATAACATATCAATTAATTCATCAAAAATCGTCACAAAAGCACGCATGAGTTAGGTTTCCAGAACTATTTTTATTGTATTTTTATCCACATAGATTTCTCACAATGGTCAAAACATTACAGCAAACTCACAGCAGTCAGAATCATGCGCAACAGAATGATATTTGTTATTCCTGTTAAATGGTAATTCCAATTAATGCAAGACCAATTGGGTTAGGTTCTTAACTCAACATGTTAACTTCCAGAAGTGGAACCAACCCATTTGGTCTTGTAGTTCATGAGATATGATAATTACAAAACAACCTAGCAGCAGGTCTCACAATTCAGACTTGCACTTCAGTTTTGTAAAATAACAAAAGTTAACCTTTACCCGTCCAAAAATTACAAACTTGGACTTTATAGAAACTAGACTCAACCTAGTACACTATAGTGTTAATAATCTCAACCAATTACCACATTAACATTCAGTTACAGCCGTCTAAACATAACTTAACAATCTGTCCAGTACTAGTTTTGACCTTTGATCACATTTAAATCGTTTGAGCACCCAAAACACCTCCAAATCAGGCGTGGTTGGGTTTTCTGAAAACTAGACTCAGGGTACTACCTTTTAGACTCATAAATAGCTCAGTTTGGTTTTATATTTAACAAGTTACATATCGTTCAAGTTTAACCATCTCTGCTGTCAAAACTCAGCAAGCACAAACAATCGTCTAGCATGCATCCTAAGCATACGACATATCTCCAATCATGCAATAAACATAATTATCCATAAAAATCAGTAGTAAACCCTCTAGGGTTTACAAACAATCAATGCTTTAGCAATCTTTCACCGTTCAAAATCACATATGATCATCTAAATCAATAACCAAAGCATAATCAAGCATCATCTAATCCATACAAAGCATAAGAACACTTAATACATGATTTACAAAATTAGGGTTTCATGTTTATACCTTAAAAACGCAGAAACAACCAAGAGGAAGGTGAGAGATGCCTAGAAACAAGTGCGGGATGCTCCGATTATGAAAACTAAGGCCAAAACGAAGGTGATATGGTGGTGGTGGTGGCTGCCGTCGCAAGAGAGAGGGGGGGAGACCAAAAGAGGGTGTCTTGCTAAGACACCTATACGAACTGCTAATGCTCCAATTAATAAATGTCTCAAAAGGACAAACACATATTGATAATAAGTCTAATGCATGTTTGTAGCGTGGTAGATTGATCGGTTCCAAAGGTAAAATTTCCTCGAAAATTGGATCAAGTAATAAAGATGGTCAAGTCGAGGTGCAGTAAAAGGTCTCTTGAATGAGATTAGACATGATGGTTCATCAAGTGATATAAGGCAAAACTGATGGCACAAGGATTTTGCCAAGACCCATGATTAAATATGAGGAGACACATTCTCCAAAGGTGTAAGCAATGATTTTCCGATAACTAAACAGTCTGGTAATATAAAGAGAGAATTGACATCCGTCCAATAAATATCAACTAATGGTGTTCACGACAATTACTATTATTATTATTGTTGTTGTTTTAATTGTTGGAATTATTACACGAAGCCGATCCGTTTTCAATTTTTTTCAAAACCCTGAAATGATTAATATCAAGTAATGGTGTCGGTTTAAAAGTTTTGATTCATATATATTATTTCATGTTACCAACACATAATTGAATGTTTTCATATTATACGTTAATTTACTTATAATAATATTTTTGTTGAACTAAAAGTCTAAAATGTACACTGTTTAAATTATAGGGGCCAAAGTGATAATAGTGAGTTATTTTGGCATCTTCATCATTTCCAGTATCGTTTCCTTATTTCCGGCGTAAAATCCGGCGACTATTTTATAATGAGCATTAAACATCTAACTACCAAATTGATTTCACGTTTTGACTCGAAACTGTTGCCCGAACAATTCACCGCCATTATTAAAATTTATTTTGGGTTATAAAGCCTCGATGGCGTTTACCAAAAGTTAGAAACGCGCCTGTTACCCTATAAATACCGATGATTTTACTCGTTTACAAACGCACCCAGCCTCTTCCCTCACTCGAATTGACCTCATTTTCCCTCTGTTACAGCCGCCGCCGGCGTTTTGTTTCCGACGAACTCGCGGGTCATCGAGGTAAACACTTATAACAATCCACTCGTTTCTACCCGCAGGTCATTAAAATCCCTAGCATCTTATGCGCTAATTATTAATAAAGAACTCGAATATTTTTTTTTGGTTTTGAAGTTGGGGTCAATTTAAGGGTTATGATTTTACTACATTTGTGCTTTTGAACAAGAGTGTGTGTTTGACTGTTCTCCTAATCTTTTCCCATGTTCCCTTTTTAAAGTTTATTGTTAAATATCATGCACAACCAGTCCGTATAAATCTTCATAATTATTTTTCTTCACAAACGTTTTTATTATATATAACATTTTGTGAAAATGTTAAAAGAAAATGTTATGCAACGCTTTATGATTTCAAGTGAGTGTCTTGGTTGTAACATAAATACATAAGGAATTATAAGTTTGTATCGTTTTAATAATTATATGCTTGAAAATGATCAAATATGAATTATTTTCAACTTATTAGTTGAGTTTATAAGTTACAATTATTTCATTTAAAAAAATCATATTTCAACTTTTAAATATTTTACACAAACTTTAATTCATTTGTTTAGACTCATTTGTAACCCAAAAAAAAATAAATAAATAAAAACCCCAAACGATCCCAAGTTCGCTAGAATTCCTTTGTCACATGTTTCTCCGTTTAATTTTGTTAAGATATTTATTTCGTTTACACATTTAAATTTAGGACAAATTGTCAGAAGCTCCCGTGCGACCAACCAATTCGCTTTAACCGTCCATTTGTTACCGCCCTCTATATTTCATGTGAGTTTACATATCCCCCTTTTTCCATCTTTTATATTTTGGGGGTAGCATGTATACCTTATTCAATCTTTTTATTGTTTTATTTCTACGTCTATTTCAAACACAATTCGTTATATGTTTATGTGTGATGATTGCAATATCTATGACTATGCTCTATGTGTTTAAGTGTTTATTTTATGTTTGGTGGTTGGTATCTCATCCTTATGTATCCTCATCTAGTATGATCATACATTTACCCAATTATATCGATTTCGTATCAATAAGAACGGTTCCACATCTATTTAATTGTTTACATTTTCATAGAAATAGTAATACTCATCATTTACATATGAATTGTGGTTTGTATCTATATATGTATCTCAACTAAAACTTGTGTATTCTCACCAACATTTGTGTTGACAAACTCTATTTTTATACATGCTACATGTACAAGTAATTTACATTGTCCAAGATCGAAGAATTTAGTTTTACCTTAGGATATTATTCAAAATATAAAACATGATGTAATTGTAGTTCTGTTTATTGAATTTGTGTACTTGTTTTGATATTAATGAATTGAATAATTATTGTCACTTTAATTAGTGTCTTTCGAGCTACTGTCCAATCAATACGTTACGCCCCGGCATGTTCCGCCTTTGGTCGGGGTGTGACACACACAGCCCCGAAAACATAACAAGGAAATGGGGCTAGAAACTCACCTGAATACGGTTACGTTCAACGTTAATTGTTATTCCTTTCTTGAGTTGTGCACGGCTAACTGTATAACAATTACACGTATCAATTAACTATCGCTATCTATATTGTGTTTCTAGTTCAATTATATCCCACAACGAACAGGGGTTCGGGTGCAGCGCCCCTTGCAGCGGGGTCAGGGGCGGCAACCCCTAGCAGGGTCCAAGGGGAAGAGCTCCTGGATGGGGTCGAGCTGGAAAAATTTTATTTCCATTAACTGTCTTAACACATTTTCCTTTAGAATTTTAAATCATTTTCTAATTCGCCTAATTCGTTAGTTTCATAATCTAGTTCGTTAACTGATTCGTCATCTGATCATCATCTGATTCGTCGTTCCAATTCGTTATCTGAACAATCCCTGATTTGTTACCTTATTCTTAACGAATTGGCGAGTAATGAATCACCTGATTCGTTATCTGGTTCGTAACTGATTCGTGATTTGATTCGCTGTCTAGTTCGTTATTTGGGCATAACGAATTGGCGAATTGATTTGTTATCTTGCCTTAATGAATTGGTTAGTTAATTCGTTACCTTACACCAATCTTATCCAGACTTTGACCCTGAGGTCCAAGTCAAAATCGATATGAACACTTAGTAGTCAACACCCGTCAGATCTGTAATAAACCTTCGTTTCTTAACGAAACAACACGATTTTGGTGTCAATGAACTCATCTATACATCGCCTACAAACCCCAACCCATTAATCATCCAAAAATTCGTGTTTACTTGGTGCGATTTGTGTATATCCATACGGGTTTTTCATACTAACAATTAACCAATTAAACTGTAATCGATTTCAGTAAGTTTAGTTTTGTTGGATTCATTTTTAACTTATTATCATCAAAACAACCTCCAATCGAACCGACATAGTTTCTATAGGGTTTGTTGCTAATACGAGTTCAAAATGGACATTGCGGAACAGATTAACAAACACACAATATTAAATATGAGTCACAAAGATCAGACGAACCTCGATTGCAGATTAAAAACTGATAAAAATGAGATTTGATTCAAATGGTAAGTTCGCCGAGGGTTTAAGAGGGAAAAGTTTGACCTTGTTTGACCATAAGTTTACCATTTATAGTTTTTGAGAAACCTAGAGGCGAAGTTAAATCAACTTCGCCCCCTGTTAAGTTCGCCAGTACATAAGATCGCCCTAATTAACTTCGCCATAGGGTAGTTAATTTTTAACAAATCGATCAAAAATGAGTAACCAAGATTTTGAAGAATATAAACCATAGAATAAACTACGTAACAAATATTAAAAGATCGGGATCAAATTTCAGTCTTGTAGGGCCCAACATGTTTTTAGAAAAGATCCGAAGAGGAATCATACTGATTAAGAGGCTGTCACACAGATCCATGTTCAGCGGTATTATGACATAGAGAAACAGGTTGTAGGCAGGATAAAACTTAGTAAGGTGTTTATTGCTTCTGTGATATGGATTAAGTTCAATTAGGCTCAAAATTTAGATGGACATCACATGAGATATTGTGATGTCTCCTATATATTCTCAAGGCGTATTTGGCTTTCCCCATAACACCCCGATTTGACTTTGACCCGTAGTGTCTGATCAAACAATATTCACGTGTTGACCTTCCGATTCGACATTTCGATCTTTCTTTTACTTTGAATAATTCTTTCTTTTTAGTCAGTCTATGCCTCTTTCTTGATACTTGACAACAGATAATCTTCGTAGGCTTAACAATACTAATAAGATTCTTTTTTTTTAATAATAAGTAAACAACTGCAAGTCCCAAATCTGGATCACTGCAGAAACATAACACTATCTTCGCGGGGATCAAGACACTTACGGGCTCGTGTATGACTGGGTAATCACTTTTCTGCCTATCATTCGTAGAGATATATATGGAGACATGCATATTTCAAAATGACTCGCCACAGTAAATCGAGTAGATTAGTTTGTATCACTTTCACTTTTACGCACCATAGAAAGCTACCATAACATACAATGATTGTTCTAGAGTCTTTTAGGCCTAATTACTTCACCGGTTAAGCACACAAAATCAGTTTATCTATCAATTTCCAAGGTTGGGTCAATTTTCATTTTTAACACCAATATTGAAACTTCTTGCGAAGTTATAGACTGAAAAATTATATCATTTCCCTAAAAAAAATTTAAATTTAGATGCCCCGATCAAGTCAAAGTGTTTAGGTAAACGGCTATCCTGAAGATCCAGTGGATCAGCCGGACCAACCACATATGAATATGTGTCCCTCCAACAAAGTATGAACGACTAATTTTAAGCGAAGGAATAAAAACACATCATAAACCGCCCTGGTCGCTTTCAGTTATCTGGTTAATGGCTACCCTTATAGTCTACACGTAGATGTAAGGACCAAACATATTCATGGAATATGTCCGATAGTGATTTTTTTTTAAACAAAAGAAAAACGAGGTTACTCGGGATTGATCATCCCATTTAGCACAACAAGGTTTTGAAAACGGGATCGGTCAAACGCTTTTGTAAAAAGATCGGCAAAATTATCCAGTGAATCAACCTTTTCAAGCACAATTAATTTATTCTCAGCACAATCCCGTATAAAATGATGACGAATGTCAATATGTTTAGTTTTACTGTGTTTAACGAGATTATTAGTTACTAAGATAGCAGCAGTGTTATCAATGCAAATAGGAGTTTGAGTGAAATTTAGACCATAATCGTGCATTTGTTGTTGTATCCATAAAACCTGGGAGCAGTTCGATGCTGCCATGTATTCTGCTTCGCAGGTGGATATGGCTACAGAGGTCTGCTTCTTGCACTGCCACGATACCAATCTTCCCCCAAGAAACTGACATCCACCGGTTGTGGACTTCCTGTTCTGATTGCAACCTCTATAGTCAAAGTCAGTGTATGCTACCAGATCCAGTTCCCCTCCTTTAGAGTACCAGAGACCCAACTTAGGTTTTCCTTTAAGGTACTGCAAGATCCTCTTTACTCCCTTCATGTGGGATTCCTTCGAGTTGGCCTGAAAACGAGCACAAGACAAACTGCAAACATAATGTCAGGTCTAGAAGCAGTTAGATACAATAAAGAACCTATAATTGCCCGATACTGAGTGGGATCCACATCTTCATCACTGTCAGAATCAGCACTCAGTTTGTGGTTGACGCAGATTGGAGTGTCAAACGGGGTACTATCGTCCATCTTAAAGCGCTTAAGCACATCGTGAACATACTTAGTTTGATGAATAACATGTCATCCTTCTTCTGATCTACCTGTAATCCCAAAAAGAAAGTTAATTCGCCCATGGCGCTCATCTCAAACCTTTTCTTCATGACTGCTTCAAACTCCTGACACATAGAAACTCGTGAGGCAGCAAAGATAATGTCGTCCACATAGACCTGGACGAGAAGAAAATCACCCCCTTTTCTTTTTACAAACAAAGTACTGTCGATCTTCCCTCTCTCAAACCCATTCTCTAGCAAGTAATCTGACAGAGTTGCATACCAGGCTCGTGGTGCCTGATGTAGGCCATACACAGAAGTTCCACCACCATACAAAAGTGGTGGAACTTCTGTGTATCCAATCCCCCCTTTGTTAACTGGGGAACGTTGAACACTTAGAATATGGTGCAGCATCGCAGAAGAATTTCTAAATTGTTCAATTTTCCTATTCAATTCCACCACTTTTACCTGGTAATCAGCTATCTGTTTGTCCTTTTCAGCTATTATTTTGGTCTTTTCTTCTAACACTTCATAGCTAAGATCAATTACTTGTATTTTTTCAGCTAGGGTGGCTTAAAGGCTTCTGATGTCTTTTTCACTAGCTTTTATTTTTACCGAGTAGATATTTTCTTTACTTTTAGAATCGTGATGTTCTTCTTTTAATTTTTTTAATTCAATATCCAAACTAACAAACTGATCAGTTAACGCTTTCAATTGATCAGACAGTTTTTCACATTGTTCACAATGAGATTCAGAACATACCTCTGAGAGCTGATTGTTTACTTCTGCCATGTATGCTTGATTCTCCATTGACTCTTGTCACATCTTCCAGTTTCGATGTTTACCAGATTTGCCTGTTCGATCACCTCCTCAACTTGTATATTCCAATTATACCCACCGTTATGCTGAGATACCATAGCCTTGATTTCATTTCCACTTCCATTCTGTTGCGTAGGCCTGTTCTAACTTCGTTCGACTCTTTCATTTGTACATTCTCTAGCAAAGTGGTCATTTTGTTGACAATTGTAGCAGCAAACCTTAGACTTGTCAAACCCCGGTCTTTCTCCAATGAACTTTCTACCAGTTTTCTTCATAAATCTCTTCACCCTTTTCACTATCATAGCCATCTGCCACTGCAGATCCATTTCTTCCATGTCATCAGCATCTATCTGATCATAGTCCTCATCCAAGGTTGTAGGGTCGACTATTTTTCCTTTGATGTAGTTCTCATAAGAGGCAATGAAAGAGGCATAGAGAGCAAATTGTTGTTCAGCTAATTTCATACTCATTGGCATCTGTGTGTAGTTCTTACTAGAATCACTGGTTGAGAAATTACTAGCTGAGGACTGAGATTTTGAGGAACTATTTCCACTAGCTACAAAACATATGTCACCATCCATATTAAGTACCACATGACCATCTTGAGCGGAGTTTGGTTCTCCCCCCGAGTAGTAGGCAGTCGATTCTGTTTTCGAAATTGAGTTTGGAGAGCCTTTAGCACCATACATTCCCGGATCCTGAACCTGATCAGTAGGCGTCTCCTTTCGAACCATGTTAAGTTCAAAATTACGTAACTTACTAACCACCTTCTCCAAGTCAAATTTCTCAAAATCTTTATCTTCTCTCATCAGAACTGTGTACATCTCCCATTTTGGTGGGAGAGCATCAAGAAGTTTTTCCACTGTCTCTTCCTCTTTGTATTCAATGGAGTAGTTATTCAACTCAATCATCAGGTGATAATATCGTGTGATGATGTCATCAAGTGATTCATTTTTAAGATACTTGAATACAGAGAATTGAGTTTTCAGCAGCTTTGTCTTGGAGGTACGATCCAACGTTTCCTTCATAGCGATTCTCAAGTGCTTCCCACAATTCTCTGGCAGTTTTGTATTTTTTGAAAGTATGAAGAATTTCTTGAGGAAGTGTCATGGTTATGGCTGCATGTGCTTTACTTTCTGTTTCATACATTTTCTTTTCATCATCCTCCATCTTAGTGTACTTCTTAATTTGCTCACGACCTTCGAACTCAGTAGTCGGTGGAATGTACCCATCTTGAATGCAGACCCACATTTTTGCATCTTGATATTTCACATACTGTTCGAACCTATCTTTCCATGCAACAAAATCAGTACCTTTAAGCAGTTTTGGAGCTTTAGTTGCCGAACCAGCTTCAACTTCCATCTTTACCAGTTCTGTGATGTTTATCGAAGTCATACTTGAACGAAACGAGACCTAGAATCCAAAAACAATATTCTGTTAACAGTGAATAACGAAGTTATTATAACTTCGCTAGCCACCAATTTCGCTAGCCACCAATTTCGCCTGATGTTAAGTTCGCAGACCTTATAAGTTTGCCACTCTTATAACTTCGTTATCCTTAACTTCGCGGAAACCCTATATCTTCGCTGAAAACCCTAAGTTTTGTGTCGACAACTTCGCTGGCAGCTCGGCTTAGATCTGCAACTTAGATTCTTTGATTTTGAAGGTTTTGGGGGTACAATGAAGTGCGATTTGAAGGGTATAGTTCAGAAACAAGCAAAAGAACGGTATACCAACGTGAAACGATTCCGAGAATAGTCTATCGGAATGATTTTAACACTCGTGTGATAATCCCGAACCACACAATCACGAGCAAATGCTCTGATGCCAATTGTAGGTTCCTAGCCGGATCTACACAGGAGTATCTCGTAACACGAGGGTGCGGAATCCCCTACGTATACGATACGAGTGCTAATACAATGAACACGTAAATCACACGTAAACACACGAATATAAAGGAATACTTGTAGAATGATGATATTGATAAACCCAATCACCAAAACACGTAACACAGAGGTCACGAATACAGCCGTCCAAAGTTATGTAAAGTGAGCCGAAGTTAGGATATTTATAAGACGACAACTTCGCCTAACATGCTATGCGAAGTTGTCCTAACTTCGCTACCCAAGTTCGCTAAACATAAAAGCAAGCTCAACACGTTCAACACAATACAAACAATGTAACGATTACAGACACAAATAAACACGAGATAAATGAACTACTGGCATCATGCACCAACAAATTGTATGCATCTTTGGTATATGATTTAGACTTTATTTTATAATAATGATAATGAATAGTGATTTGATTATAATTTTCAACATTTATATGAACTTTACAAAAATAAGTTATAGACTTTAATATTAACAAATCGAAATTCAAAATTATCTTCCAATCTATTTCAATTTTAAATCCAACATTATAATCTCTACAACTACTACGAATTATTTCGTACTTTCGTTTTAAATATTACCCGGGTTTGAAATATACTGTTAGTTCAAATACTATCATTTGGAACAATACTGAACAATATTGAAATATATCATTTATTTATAAGTACAACATTTGCATTTATTAAATTTATATTATGTTACATATATATTATGTTTTAAATATGTTCCACCGCGTGTAACACGGGCACTATCCTAAATCAATATTAGAATCTATGTTTTTTTAAGAGATTTGAATCACTTGAATCTTGCTAATGTTAGAAAAGAAAGGGCACATTTGGATTTGGAAAATAAAGTTAGCGAAAAGGTAAAATGGTTGTTAGAGTGTGAGAACTATGAGTCAAATTTTGATGATCTTCTAAACTCTTTGGAATCTGAAGATTAAATTTAAGGTAACACTTATTAAATAACTTAGTTATGCATGAATTTGTTGTTTAAATTTATTATGTTTGTTGACATGTTTTTCCACCCGTGTGTAACACGGGCTATACCCTAGTTAATAATAATATAAAACATTACATTGATACTAGTCTAATACAAGATTATCGGGTCTTCTATCCCACAAATGCTCGACCAACTCATGCCGAACGTTGCCGTGTAAGTCATGGCTCTTGATGATATTTATGTTGCCGAGTCGTTGTTCATTGGTGATCATCGATTCTTGTCTTGGAATATCACCTTGGTAGTTTTGACAAATAGCGTGACCCTCGTCTTCTAGTATCATGTTATGTAGGATTATACACGTGATGACGACTTCCGTTATCTTCTCCCTTGTCCCAAATCTTATTGGATTCGTCAACATTGCCCATCTTTTCTTTAGGACTCCAAACGCCCTTTCAATATCTTTCCTTGTCGATTCTTGTTTCTTCGTGAAGTACTTTCGTTTGTCAGAAACTGGAGACGCGTAAGCTTGAACAAGTATCCCTCATTCGTTGTAAATACCATCAACGAGGTAGTACCCGTAATTGAAATGTTTTCCATTTGCAAAATACTCAAAGTGCTCCGGCAAGTCATTTGCTAGACGCATGAATAATCGTCTAGTCATTCGAAAACGGGTTCTAAAACTATCCTCACCATAAGTGGGATTAGGACTAAAATAGTGACGTATCAAAGTTTCGTTAGCGGTCTTTCGTTCACGAATACGTGGTTGCCGGAATAATGGGGCTCGGGGGCGTTTTTGATCTCTCAACGTTTATCGTCGTTTGAACCGCTTGAAAAATGAGTTCGTCTTCTTCGGTAGAATAGGAAGACGAAGACGATGACGACGATGCCATTTATAAATATGGAGAGAAATAGAAGTTTTTGTGACACCCGGTAAATTCCCAATCCCTTAAACTAAGTAATCAACCTAATAATTAGGTGATTGTAAATATTAAGCGCGTGCATTTGTTATGTGCGCCCTGCGCGAGCGCGCCATGTTAGTCAGCGCGTGCATTTGTTATGTGCGCCCTGCGCGAGCGCGCCATGCTAGTCAGCGCGTGCATTTGTTATGTGCGCCCTGCGCGAGCGCGCCATGTTAGTCAGCGCGTGCATTTGTTATGTGCGCCCTGCGCGAGCGCGCCATGTTAGTCAGCGCGTGCATTTGTTATGTGCGCCCTGCGCGAGCGCACCATGTTAAGAACCAGCGTGAGCATATGTTATATGCGCCATGCGTGAATGTTTTGGCTTTATGTTTTCATGTAACTTAACGTTATGTTGTCTATGGGTTGACCATCCCGCATGATGCTAAGGCGGGTGCATCCTAAATCGTTTATGCGCGTGCGGAAGGGAACTAACCTCCCCGCATGGCGGGAACATTGAGAGCTAGTTTGTCTGAAGCTCCAAGATGGAATTGACTTCAACATGACTGATCACTATGTTGAAATACCAAGACCACCTGGAGAATCTACAAATGAAACTCAATGTCCCTAACTGCGAGAAGGTTACGCACCTACCCGCAGCAAAGAAATGTCCTTCACGCAGAAAGCTATGCGCACAAAGTGATGCGCACAGAACACTTAGTCTATTCTCCAGACATAAGGAGATTACTCCCGCCCAAAAGGAAACAGTAGCGTGTTTCAGAGATTTTTCCACTTTTTACTGTACACTGACAAAAGTACCTGAAAAAGCACACTGTAACATGAAAAGTCAACTGTCAGCCACCCTATTCTCACCAACCCCAGACCTGCATGTCCTGTCCAAATCAAATCAAGATCTTTTGTCCACTCCTCCACTTTTAAGTAAACAATAAACAATAATAATTTCCATACTTTATCATCATTACCCCTAGATATGAAAAGATTTCAATCCCCTAAAGCAAGGGATTGTGTTCCCTTGAGTTTGCCTATAAATATGTAACCTAAGTTATCACTCAAAACACACTCCAAAGAACTGCAAACTTGCACTAATCATCTCCCGAGCATCCGTTATTTTCGATTCCGTTCCAGTTACTAGGTAAGCCGAGGTTATAAACTTGAGATCTACTTTCCAAACCTCATATTCACCTATTTCTTGATCTTAATATATATACTTCTTGTTATTTAATCGTATTCTAGACCTTCGATTCCGGGGCCAACACCAAGAAAACCCGAATCTCGATTAATCCCTTAACAAGAACCACAGGTGAGTCTCACAGCCCCTATTTTCACTGTTTTCACTATTTTTAAACTGTTTTCGGGGCGAGGGACACGTACTTAAATAATGTTTTATCATGGTATACTTACAAGCTATGCAAGCGATTATGTGTTTAAGTTATGTTTCATGATGAGTAATGCAAACGGTTATCTAAGGTTTTCGATGTATGTGCGCTAGAACTCGAGTAAGTGATCACTTTACCATTGGAACTCTAAGGGTAGGGACTGCTGGTTTGATCCACCCACTCGTAGGGGTTGCACCTCTTTGCATGGACGAGTGCCTAGTATGGTCATGGGGCAGTACTATGGGATTGAACCCGCTCGTAGGGGTCGCGCCTCTTTGCATGGACGAGCGCCTTGTTTTCCGGCACAACGTCCGCGCGTAACCCGCGGGACGGAATTATTATTTTAGCTCGTAGTGGCAGCGCCACTTTGCATGGACGAGCACATGTTCCTGAAACGTTCGCGCGTAACCCGCGGGACGGTATTACTTATTTTAGCTCGTAGTGGCAGCGCCACTTTGCATAGACGAGCACAGTTCCCAGAAATGTTCGCGCGTAACCCGCGGAACGATTTTATCAGAATATGTTGATATAACTATGTCTTACCAAGCATGTGTTTTAATGATGCTATCAGAATTATGTTTCAGAATGATTTGTATCAAGATTATGATGCAATACGATTTATCAAGTTACTAAGACTTGTGAACTCACTCAGTTTATACTGATTCAAATGTTTTTACGTGTCTTTCAGGAGATAACTAGGTAGCGCATGGAGTCACACTTAGAGCACCTCACGCTGAACATCTAAACTAGCTTTTTGGAAGATTTTAGTTCTATCCCTTCGATGCGCGTGGTTGTTCCCGCCGCGCATGGGGATATGGCGTGAAAATCTTCAACAATTTTTATACTTGGATGTTTTTATGTAATTTTTAAACAATGTAATGTATTTGTATTAAACTTTTCATGCGCAATGAAAATCTTACTTTGAATGTTTGCAATGGCCCGTGCTTAAGTATCAATTCCCACTCGCGCGCGCCCGGCTGTTTCCGCCGCTCAGGGCCGGGTGTGACAGATTGGTATCAGAGCACTGGTTATAGCGAACTAGGAAAAGAAGTTTTAACCTAGACTATAACCGTTGGGGAATCGCATGAAATATTTTTCAAAGAAAATACTTTCAAAAAAAAAAAAAAAAAAAAAAAAAAAAAAAAAAAAAAAAAAAAAAACTATACACACACTTAGGAACACGGGTCACACTGTCTAGTAAATAATGATAACATTATGTGCTCAGAGTACATGCGCTAAGTCTGATATTTTCACTCTTTTAAAGCAAGAATGCCTCCAACTAAAGCCAAAGGAATTACCATGACACCCGAGGAACTCGCGGAAATAATCGCGCAGGCGATTGCGACACATGAGGCCAGCAAGGCCGAATCAAGTCAGGGTCGTCAGAATGAGACCCCAGAACCCGAATCAGGAGCCTTGGACAAAGGATGCTCCTATAAGACATTCATGGCCTGTAAGCCTTGGCCATTCAAGGGAACCGAAGGGGCCATTGGGCTCTACAACTGGATTGACAAGATGGAGACAGTTCTCTCCATTAGCGGATGTAGTGAGAACCAGAAGGTCCTTTACGCGACCTGCATGTTCCAAGAGGCAGCTTCGTCTTGGTGGAAGCTTCAAACGAAAACATTGGGGCGAGAAGTTGCTCTCCACAAGACCTGGGAGGAACTGAAGGAGATGATGATGAGAAAGTTCTGCTCTCGCGCAGAAATCCAGAATCTACAACAGGAATTCTGGAACCACACCATGGTAGGAACGGATATCGACGCCTACAACAACCGGTTCAACGAACTTTGCCAGTTGGTGCCAGACATGGCAAACACGGAGGAAAAGAAGATCGAGAGGTATATTTTTGGGTTACCTCCTGTTGTTAGGGTTCCGCTCAACGCCGCAGCGCCTCCAACCTTTGATGAGGCGGTAGCGCGGGCCATCACCCTTACAAGGGATACGATCCGTGCAGGTATGTTGACTACGCGCGGAATCGAGCAGCGAACCTCTGACCCCAAGAGGAAATGGAACTCTCACCACCGAGGGTCCGACTCCAAGCAGCCACCGTTCAAGAAGCAGGAAAGCGCAAGGGTTTACGCGATTCAGGCCGCGGAGCCACCACGAAAAGGATACAGCGGGCCTCGCCCATGGTGCAACAAATGCAAGTATCACCACGAGGGTGAATGCGCAAGAATCGAATGTGCCAAATGTGGCAGACCAGGGCACAAGACGATGAATTGCCGTATCAGAGAAGCTGGAGCAAGCGACAACTGCTACGCATGCGGGAAGCCAGGGCATTTTATTCGGGATTGCCCGCAAAAGGGGAACCAAGCTCGCGGGAGAGCTTTTGTGATCGGCGCAGGCGAAGCTAAAGAAGAGCCGAATGTGGTAACCGGTACGTTTATGCTTAACGGACATTTTGCATCTGTCTTATTTGATACTGGCGCTGACCTAAGTTTTATATCCGCTGAGTTTAAAGACTCCCTAGGCCTAGCAACCAGTAGGCTAGACACGCCTTATACTATAGAACTAGCCAATGGTAGGCAGTTATGCGCGAACGAAAGAACTGAACAATGTGTTATAGTCATGGGAGGTCACGGGTTCAATATTAACTTGTTGCCAATAGACTTGGGAAGTTTTGACATTGTGGTAGGTATGGATTGGTTAGTCGAGAACCGCGCGGAAGTTATTTGCCATGAGAAGCAGGTTCGGATCCCACTGTTGAACGGAAAAACCTTGGTAATTCAAGGGGAAAGAAGGGGAGTTGCGACGAAACTGATTTCGTGCCTAAAGGCGCGAAAGTGCCTAAGGAAAGGGTGCTACGCCTTCCTGGCGCATGTCGTAGAGAAGAAAGGAGATGAGCGAAGAATTGAAGACTTACCAGTAGTGCGCGAATTTCCAGAAGTTTTTCCTGAAGATTTGCCCGGATTACCGCCGCCGCGACAAGTCGAGTTTCGTATTGATTTAGTCCCAGGAGCTGCGCCAGTAGCTCGAGCGCCTTATCGATTAGCTCCATCTGAGATGCAAGAGCTATCCAATCAGTTACAGGAACTATTGGATAAGGGTTTCATACGCCCAAGCTTTTCACCTTGGGGAGCTCCAGTACTGTTTGTTAAGAAGAAGGATGGTTCGTTCAGAATGTGTATTGACTACAGGGAGCTGAACAAGCTGACAGTCAAAAATCGGTACCCCTTACCGAGGATTGACGACTTATTTGACCAGTTGCAGGGATCCAGTTATTATTCGAAGATAGATCTACGGTCAGGATACCACCAACTTAGGGTCCATGAGGAAGATGTGCCGAAAACAGCCTTCCGAACTAGATACGGCCATTATGAGTTCTTAGTGATGCCTTTCGGGCTAACTAATGCGCCGGCTGTGTTCATGGATCTGATGAACCGCGTGTGCAAACCATACTTGGACAAGTTTGTGATTGTGTTTATAGATGATATTCTGATTTACTCACGGACCAAGGCCGAGCATGAGCAACACCTGAGATTGATTTTGGAATTGTTGAGGAAAGAAAAGTTGTATGCGAAGTTTTCCAAGTGCGAGTTTTGGCTTAGAGAAGTTCACTTTCTCGGTCACGTTGTAAACGAGAAAGGAATTCACGTTGATCCTTCCAAAGTCAAGGCCATCGAAAACTGGGAAGCGCCAAAAACCCCAACTGAGGTGAGGCAATTCCTAGGACTAGCTGGCTACTATCGACGCTTCATTGAGAACTTCTCCAAAATAGCTCTACCTCTGACCGCGCTAACTCAGAAAGACAAGAAGTTTGTTTGGGGCGAAAATCAGGAAACAGCATTTCAAATGTTGAAACAGAAGTTATGTAGTGCGCCAATTTTGTCTTTGCCCGAGGGGATGGATGACATTGTTGTTTACTGCGACGCTTCACATCAGGGACTTGGATGTGTCCTTATGCAACGAGACAAAGTCATAGCGTATGCCTCACGCCAACTCAAGACCAATGAAAAGAACTACACAACGCATGATTTAGAACTTGGAGCGGTTGTCTTCGCGCTAAAGATTTGGCGCCATTACCTCTATGGTACAAAGTGTATAATCTTTACGGATCACAAGAGCCTTCAACATATATTTGATCAAAAGGATTTAAACATGAGGCAACGAAGATGGGTGGAGTTGTTGAACGATTATGATTGTGAAATTAAGTACCACCCTGGAAAGGCGAATGTGGTAGCAGACGCGCTAAGTAGGAAGGAGCGAATAAAAACGCTACGAGTCAAGGCTCTAAGGTTGACCATTCACGCAGATCTCTCTACCCGCATCCGAGACGCTCAGCAAGAAGCCTTGAAACCAGAGTTTGTCAAAAACGAATGCCTTGGGGGTATGGTTAAGAATTTAGAACTTAAAGAGAACGGCAATCTATATTTCGCTAACCGCATATGGGTCCCTCTCAAGGGAGGATTGCGCGAGCAGGTATTGAACGAAGCTCACAAGACGCGGTATTCCGTACATCCTGGCGCAGACAAGATGTACCAAGATGTTAAAACGCTGTATTGGTGGCCCAATCTTAAAGGCGCCATCGCGACGTATGTCAGTAAGTGCCTGACGTGTTCGAAGGTAAAGGCTGAATACCAGAAACCATCAGGGTTGCTTCAACAGCCAGAAATTCCCATGTGGAAGTGGGAACAAATCTCTATGGACTTCATCACCAAACTGCCAAGGACACCTGGGGGTTATGACACAATATGGGTTATTGTGGATCGGCTAACTAAGTCAGCGCACTTCCTGCCGATCAAGGAAACCGATAAGATGGAAAAGTTAGCCCGACTGTATATTCGAGAAGTAGTTTCAAAACATGGAGTCCCAGTGTCCATCATTTCTGATAGAGATAGTCGGTTCACATCAAGGTTTTGGAGATCGTTACACGGGGCTTTAGGTACTCGACTTGACATGAGTACGGCATATCATCCTCAAACGGATGGGCAAAGCGAGCGAACAATCCAGACATTGGAAGATATGCTACGCGCGTGCGCAATCGATTTCGAAGGTAGCTGGGATACTCATCTCCCATTGGTTGAATTTTCTTACAACAACAGTTATCACACAAGCATTAAGGCTGCGCCGTTCGAAGCTTTGTATGGGCGCAAGTGTAGATCCCCACTGTGCTGGGCTGAAGTAGGTGACAAGCAAATGACTGGTCCAGAATTGATCCAAGAAACAACAGACAAGATTTTTCAGATAAGGGATCGCCTTAAGACAGCGCGCGACAGACAGAAGAGCTACGCAGATGTGCGAAGGAAACCATTGGAATTTCAAGTAGGGGATAAAGTACTTTTGAAAGTCTCTCCATGGAAAGGAGTCCCCCGTTTCGGCAAGCGAGGAAAGTTGAATCCGCGCTTCATTGGACCATTCGAGATCCTGGAAAGGATCGGTCCGGTTGCTTATAAACTCCGTTTACCCGCCGAACTCAGTGGAGTTCATGATACGTTTCATGTGTCCAACCTCAAAAAGTGCTTATCTGACGAAACGTTGATTTTGCCGATGGAAGAGATTCACATCGACAAACAGCTGCACTTCATAGAAGAACCTATAGCAGTAACCGATTGGAAAGAACAAAAGTTACGCAGGAGCAAAATCAAGTTAGTAAAGGTTCAATGGAACTCGAGGCATGGGCCTGAATTCACTTGGGAAAGAGAAGACCAAATGCGCAAGAAATACCCACACCTCTTTCAGATCATGGCTTCTGCCAGCAACGTCTCCTAAATTTCGGGACGAAATTCGTTTAACGAGGGGAGAATGTGACACCCGGTAAATTCCCAATCCCTTAAACTAAGTAATCAACCTAATAATTAGGTGATTGTAAATATTAAGCGCGTGCATTTGTTATGTGCGCCCTGCGCGAGCGCGCCATGTTAGTCAGCGCGTGCATTTGTTATGTGCGCCCTGCGCGAGCGCGCCATGCTAGTCAGCGCGTGCATTTGTTATGTGCGCCCTGCGCGAGCGCGCCATGCTAGTCAGCGCGTGCATTTGTTATGTGCGCCCTGCGCGAGCGCGCCATGTTAGTCAGCGCGTGCATTTGTTATGTGCGCCCTGCGCGAGCGCACCATGTTAAGAACCAGCGTGAGCATATGTTATATGCGCCATGCGTGAATGTTTTGGCTTTATGTTTTCATGTAACTTAACGTTATGTTGTCTATGGGTTGACCATCCCCGCATGATGCTAAGGCGGGTGCATCCTAAATCGTTTATGCGCGTGCGGAAGGGAACTAACCTCCCCGCATGGCGGGAACATTGAGAGCTAGTTTGTCTGAAGCTCCAAGATGGAATTGACTTCAACATGACTGATCACTATGTTGAAATACCAAGACCACCTGGAGAATCTACAAATGAAACTCAATGTCCCTAACTGCGAGAAGGTTACGCACCTACCCGCAGCAAAGAAATGTCCTTCACGCAGAAAGCTATGCGCACAAAGTGATGCGCACAGAACACTTAGTCTATTCTCCAGACATAAGGAGATTACTCCCGCCCAAAAGGAAACAGTAGCGTGTTTCAGAGATTTTTCCACTTTTTACTGTACACTGACAAAAGTACCTGAAAAAGCACACTGTAACATGAAAAGTCAACTGTCAGCCACCCTATTCTCACCAACCCCAGACCTGCATGTCCTGTCCAAATCAAATCAAGATCTTTTGTCCACTCCTCCACTTTTAAGTAAACAATAAACAATAATAATTTCCATACTTTATCATCATTACCCCTAGATATGAAAAGATTTCAATCCCCTAAAGCAAGGGATTGTGTTCCCTTGAGTTT